>NW_010357665.1:92458-94541 GCF_000414095.1 Morus notabilis
TTCTCTGCGTCTAAAATTATGTCTGTATGCGGAATGTATTCATATCGTGGTAAGGATACATAAAATCTTGTTTACTTGATACATGATTTCATTCTGATTTACACTCTTGATTCAGAAATAGAATTTGCTCTAATTATGCATAAACTTTTAATTTCATTTAAGCTCGATTTCATAACTTTTAATCATAACTGTCAGGAGTGTTTGTCACTTCCCGTATCATCTACATATATCCGCATGTCTGTTAGGAGTGGCTACCACTTCCCATGATACAATAACAAAATGCCTAGTCTGGTCAGGGTGAGAGTGGTTATCACTTCTCACAGTACAAAATGTCATGTAACGCCTACGGAGAGTGTCTATCACTTCTCACTGTACATAAATAAATAAATAATTTTTTTTTTTAACTCAACCTAGGTGAGAGTGGCTACCACTTCTCACAATACAAAAAGTATCCTATACAAAAGGTAAGATATGCTGCAGGTGACGCCATCAGTCAGATGATAATCCAGACTCAGGCTCCGCGTCTCCATCTGAGAACCCCTCATCGCCGAACATCTCATCTTCCGAGGGATCCTCCTCCTCTGTATACTCATCATCGCTCGCGATGATGACATGCTCTGGTACTTCATCATCATAGTCCTCAGACATGTAGTCTATTGGCTCATTATCGTCTTCATCGTTATCTGCATGATATCCCGGTGCTGCGTCCTGCTCCGGCTGGGCTACGACTGCTGCTGCTGCGGCATTGGCCTGGAGTTGTTGTTGGACATGGTGTAGCTCCTCCTCACCATTTATTATTTCCTCCAGGAACTGCTGGATGTGATAGTATTGTCCAAGGTAAGGAACTAAGTCCCGGACGTCCTGGGGTACCCCCCTCCAGACCAAATCTCTGACCTCTGAAAACAGTATCTGGGTAGGTATGATGGGCAGCATGGAGTCCCGGAAACGCTGGCAGTAATGAGCCATGGACTCTCCCTCATAAGAATCCCAGATGGCTTCTAAAGCCTCATATTGTCTTCTCTGCATATCCTCCCAGATGTGAGGATCTCTCTGCACTCCCGGAGCATGAACTTCAATAGCACCATACAATATCGGCCCATACTCGGCTCTGATTTCCTGCTTAAACTCTCCCCAACTAGGGGGTTGGTGTTCAGCTCCCATCCCGAGCCACCAGGCGAGAGCGTGTCCTTCTAACTTTGAGGCGGCCAATCGGACCCTCATCCGCTCAGGAATGTGACAAACGTCATATGCTATCTCTATAACGTTGATCCACTCCATTAATAGGTACGGTTGACGGCGACCGGAGAATGTGTGAACATGCATGTTTACAAACGCGGCCATAGCCCTACGATCCTCCTCGATTTGCCTAGGGTCTATCGGTGCAACCATACTCTATCGTAACGCAATAGTATTAACATTAATATTTACTCATAATATATTATTTACATGAATTTCTACTTACTTGGACTGGGGCGGAGTAGGCACGTGACGGTGTGGAGTAGGATGGCAGGATACCGGCTCTGATACCAACTGTAGCGACCCTCCTTTGAGGCCGCCACTGTAACTAACTTTTTAACTTGTACTTACTGAAATTTCTTAAAATTTACGGAACATTTTTTTTTTAAAGGTCTTATAATAAACATAAAATACGAAATTGCTTTCTTAATTAAAATATTCAAACCTTAACATATCTGTTTCATAATCATAATTAACAAAACTATTTGTAACATAAAGCTGATTGCGGAAATATTTGCGAGTGGTATCCATATCCCGAGCCCCACATCGTTCGTCCACTCGCCAGCAGTCCATCAGGCATTATATGCCGGTTGCTTACCTACAGTATAAACATTCTATAATGAGCTTTCGCTCAGCAAGTAGAAACTATCTCCCGCAAAATAACTGTAAGTTCACATGAATAAATATGCATGAGCCAATTATGCTTAATTATGATGTCTTATCAGAATCTTATTATCTTATCCTATCTTTCTTACTGATGGGCCCGAGTGCTCGTACCACTTGCGCGCAATCATCGGGACGTGAGGGTTTGCAAGGTCCCCCATGACACCGTGATTATAACTTGAAT
>NW_010357665.1:96123-122564 GCF_000414095.1 Morus notabilis
GAAAATAAGCAACTTAAATCAAGCATAAACATACCACATCAAGCTAACCTCAAAACTCACAAAACCAACATAAAACTCACACACCCTTATTACAACTCATCTCCTCAAGAACCTCAAATTTACATCCACAAATCCAAGCTCAAAGTTGGCTAGAAATAAATGGAGAAGAGTTTGAGGAACTTACCCTTGAAGAACTCTCTCTCTCCCTTGAAAAACCTTGAACTCCTCTAAGATTTGTTATTGGCTTTGAACTAGAAAGTATAAGGAAATTTAAGAGGAATATTTCTACATTTCAAACTTTACTAAAACATAAAAAAAGGATTTAGAGTTATACCCTTTGAAAAAAATGCTTGTCTAGACTCCTCCTAGACCCTTTGATCTCCTTCTTCTTCTTCTATGGTTTGTAGTGGCTCAAGATTGAGAGAGTAGGAGAAAATATTTGAGGGGAAAATGGAGGAGTGTGGCCGGTTTGGGTGTGGGGGAAAATGAGAGGAGATGTGCAAAATGGCTAACCTAATGCTTGCACTAATGGTCTCACCTTTATAGACATTACTTGATCTCATCTTAGTTCTCATTTAAGTCTACCAAACTAGCTTAATTAGCTAGATTTTTGGATTAATCCCCCCCTTTATTGTGGCTGGCCGGTGGAGTGTTTCAAGAGGGGGTGATGTAGCATTTTATGTCCAATAGTTGATTTGACTCAATCCCATCATGAAGTCCATGTAGCACACTTCACTAGCCAAATTTTTGGCCATAATCCCTTAAGTTTGGCCGGCCAAGTGAAGGAAGGAAAGAGAAAAATGAAACCTAACCCTTGTACCTTTGTCTACTTTCTAAATTTACTCATTAAACTGTCCAAAATTATACTGACAGCTATTTTCTCCTGTATGCGGGTACTGGATGCTAGTTTGTATTGTGCTTGGAAATTCTTAAAATTAAGGTTCTCAAGCTGTATCTGTACTAGCAATTCTTCCGTTTTAAAGTACGGTGAGAATTTATCGATCGAATTTACTTGATCGAAAAATTGTGAACTTAACGTGAAATCTGCTACAGAATTTAGGAATGCAGATGTTAATTCCTTAAATCCTTCAATCACAAAATGTACATAGTATAATGATTTTTCAGGAAAATCCTTGACTTGAATACATGAATTATATTATTAAAATTATGGGATTTTTCTTGGTCACTACAAGACGGATTCCAGGCGTTGCGCAATTCTTGTTGCTTCCGACAGCCATGGTTGAGCTCCCGGCGCCAGCAACTTCACGGTTTCGATCAAATCTCGGAGAATTTCGAGCTCTTGCCGGAGAAGCTCGACGTCGGCGATGGCTTCACGAAACGAATCTGCTTCGTCGATTAGCAGCCGGAGTAGCTTGTCGATGACATTGGTCGCTATACTCGCAGCTTCCATTCTCGCCGGTGATGAACTTCTCAAGTCAACGTGCAACGGAGTGTAATTCTTTGATTGATCTGAAATCGGAAGAAGATCGTCTTGGGGTTTTTCAGATTTTGACTCTGTCAATTAGCCCAATCAACTTTTTTAGTCGTAATTTGGAAAAACGGATTTGAGTAGAAAGGGCCCCAAACTCCATCACAATATTACGTCCTGATATATATATATATATATATATATTATATAACCCCAAAATCTTGACTTTTGAGACTCTCTCTTTGTATAGATTATAACCCCAAATTCTTTAGTTGTAACGGCATGAAAAAATTTTAATTATATGAATTATATTTTATTAATGTGTTTAATTTAATTTTTTAATTAATTAATAATATTTAAATTATTTTTAATATTTATAATTTTACTTTAAAAATGTGTAAAAATATATACTTGTACCTTTTTCTTTTAACTATCTTTTAATATTATCTTTTACTTTTCTTTATATTTTCTTTTCTTTTCTTTCTTTCCCTTGTTTTCTTTTCTCTCTCTCGTTCTCTCGTGAGCTCTCTCTCTCCCTCTCAGCTCATTCTCTCTCTCTTTCTCTCGACACTCACTCACCCTCTCAACTCTCTCTTTCTCTTGTCACTCTCTCAGATATCTCTGTCTGTCTCTCTCTCTCTCTCGCATGTCACTCTCTCTCTCTCTCTCTCGCGTGTCACTCTCTCTTCCTTTCTTTCTCTCAAAGTTTTCTCTCTCTAGAGAAGCTTTTGGACCGGATTTGAACAAAAATGAGATTTTCAAGAAGTATTTAACATCAAAGCAAAAATCAAGGTAAAATCTTTGAAAACTCACTTTATATTTTCAAATCTTGCTTTGTTGGAAGTCGTTTTGGTTGAGTTTGGTGATTTTTTGTTTTAGTTTGATTTTGAATGGAATTTGAATGGGTTTTGGTTGAAACCATGTTAGAAATTGCTACCATCCGATTAAGAGAGAATTGTGTTCATCATCCTTGTGCATAAATGTAAGAATTATAAATTCTGTAAACTTTGAACTTTAGACTTGTAGACTGTGGTTGATGTCTATAATGTTATTTACATGTTCATGTATGTACAATACTGTATATCCTGTGGGTGAAGCCCTGAACGATGCCAGAGGCTTAGTTTTAAAACTTATTTTTCAGGAAGTGTTTGAGTCCCCATCACTTTCTTGTAATTTAACTTCAGTAAAAATGTGGGGCTTGTTTAGAAATTTCCTTAATATTTTACCTTTGATTTTGATTATTATACTTCTAAATGTTTAATTACTTTCCTAATCATGTTTAACTTCTAAACGAGCATCCACATCACTAACCCATGTTTTGGGGCGTGACAGGAACAAAAAACCCGATAATTCATCTTGTCTTACAAATAATACAAGGATGACGCGAGGACTTATGGACCTATAATTCTGAGCTCTAATAAAATTAACAATTAATTAAACTTTTTAATTAATTAATTAATTCCATTAATTCTAAAAGTTACTCCACTAAAAACTTAAAATTACACTCTCGAAATTATAGACATAATTTACTTCTAAGAACTTGAGTGTTCATTTGATATAGTCACTACATATAGATCGATCCTCCATAAATAATTCATAATTAGAGCTAGGTAAAATCCGTTAACCTCTCTAATTACATCTTTAACCTTGTGTATCATTGATTTTTTAATGAATAGTATATTCTTAAAACACATTCATGAATACGAGCTCGTTACTTATTCAAGTACCGAATCAACCTTCAAGGGAATTATTTATCCGCTTCTTCAAAGAAGAAGAAATGGATTCCATCTTATATATTAGTATTCCTAGCTACCCATTTCATCATGTTCCTAAAATACAAGGAATAAGATTTATGATCTCAGAATCCGTACCGAGTAAGTCAAAGAACACGAATCCACAAATAAGAGTCTACTAATAACTCAAGATTAAGATTATTATATATATGACCATCGGTAGACTCAAATTTTAATTTTTTATGCTTAACGAAAATTATCAGAAAATCAAATTGTGTTTGTGTCCCATTTCTACATAATCTCATTATGCATAATACACTCATTCAATATACCTCTATATTAATGATGTGGATAACATCATTCCATTCTTAATAGGAATGACATGTATTAGTAATGTATTAATTAAAGATTATGAAAATTTAATTAAATTCATTACGAACATCATTTCGATTATTATCCTTAAATATTATCCTCCCGTATATAATACTTATATACAATATTTAATGTTAAATAAATAATCGTAAAATTTTTTATGATATTCATAAAGTATTCAATAATACATGCACATAAATAATGAATAAACTATTTTATTAATCAATTAATAAAATATCCTCGTTACATCTCAGAAGGACACCAATCCCAACAGGAACTGCTTTCCTTGGGGTCACATAGGTCTATCCATACCCAGCTGAGGCCAATGTCGTCAACCATGAAGATGACCTTTCTAGGCAGGGCCAACTTTGAAACCCACAAACAGCGACTTGAAGGCCTTCATTAGTGCCTTTGTCAGGTTCTCACCATCCACCACAGTAACAAGATAACTGACAACAATTCCACTTGGACCAACCGGAAGAGGCCACGAACATCATACCCTAAATATCAGCACGCCTACCAAAAGAGATCCCCAACATTCCCCGATGGCTCCATCGAAAACCGAAAAGGTGAAAATGGCACTCGAAAAATGTTTACAAGACACAGAAGCGTCTGCATTTGATCGTGGTACCAAAACCCCCAACAAGGCCGATACTACTACTCCCACCCTTGTGGATGTGAAGAACTCATTTGCCTGACAAGGTGCTTCGGTGACACCGATTAACGAAGAAGCACCACAAGAAGAGGGCAGCGAGTCCCGGAATAAACCTCCTGATGTAGGACAACCTCCTGAGGAAGCCTTTGAGTTCTTTCACAGTTGTCGGTGGGTCTGTTGTTGCGATCTTTTGAGTTTTTGTTGGATTGACGTCTTTGCCTCTTTGATGCACCATAAACCTGAGGAATTTTCCACCAGAGACACCGAAAGGACACTTCTTTGGGTTCATTTTGAGGTTGCACTTCCGGCAACATTCAAAAACTTTCATCAAGGTCTCCCAATATCCCTCCCTTGCTTTTGACTTCACCACTAGATCATCCACGTAATCCTACACCTTTTTTCTCATCATATCATGATGATGAAACATGGAACGTCAATAAGTGGCACAGGCATTTTTGAGTCCAAACGGAATATGACGGTGTACTATAATTTTTCAAAAGATGTCTGAAAAGTCATCTTCTCGGCGTCTCTTGCAGCCATCTTCATTTGATTATACCCGTTGTACCCATCCATAAAAGAGAGCATGCCATGTCCTAATGTTGAATCTATGAGAATATCTGTCTTCGGGAGAGGAAATTCGTCTTTAGGATAAGTCCGATTGAGGTCGCAGAAGTCTACACAAGTTCATACTTGCATGTTCTTCTTTTTCACCCCGCCTTTATGAGTTTTTCAACCTCCACTTTGATGTGTGCATCAACTTCCAGGTGGAAATTTCGCCTCTATTGTTTGATAGGTTTCATATCGGACTAAGTGTTCAATGCATTGCAAAGCATATTCGGTCTAATCAGGGCATCTCCTCATAACCTCAAGCAAACACATCAATGTTGCTTTTTAGTTCATTAACAAGATGGTTTTTTTTCTTCTTCTGTTGACAATTGTGTGCTAATGAAAACTTGTCCCGGAGGCAGGGGTCATTACTTAGATATAGTTTTTCAAGCGGTTCTATGACTGAATCAAACCCGTCTTGCATATGTTTCAGATTGGGTATCGGCTATCCTTCAAGGATTGCAAGGTTAGGCTGTAGTTCCTCCAAGTGTGAATATGATTCTTTTTCTTCTCGGACTCAAGACCCTCCCAGGTCCGGTGGTTAGGCCCTCACATCGTTATATCCTATTCATCGTTCTTCCGTCCAGTAGAGTAACTTTGATGCGGGTCTGTGCCTCTTTCTTCTTTCTTTTCTTCTCAAGCACGTTGCGAAGATCATTGTCATCCAAGTCCTTAATTTCATTCCATGGTGGGAGAGGCGTGCCAAATGGCTTGGAAACGTTATAAAATTCAGTATCAGGGAGATGGGTCTCGGTCTGATCAAAAGGAGTTTGATTTGTCGATATGTGAATGATCCTTGTTCCCAACCTGCCCTTTACACATTGATGGTAAGTAGAGTAAGTGAGTTTGTACTTATTGAGCCATGGTCTCTGGAGTAAAATATGATAGCTTACATCAATGTCCAAAACGTGGAACCTTATTTAGGATCTTATCCGTCTAACTTTAAGGTCAAGTTGAATGCAACCAATAGAGGTCTCGGTAAAATTTCTGAAACCTGAAATTTATACCTCCATCTTTGCGATCCTTTTGCGAGGGATCTTGGCAGCGGTGAGGATGGCCAAGGGACAACATTTACTAAGAACCTGTGTCAACTAATGAAAGCTATGTACTTATGAGTGTATGGGAGAGGAGGCTTAAGGCTTAAACGGTTTACTCAAAAAAATAAAGAAAAGAAAAAATTCCAATGGATTGTGCCTTCGGTGATTAGAAATAATGTGTCTGGTGATCTGTTTGAAAAAAAAAAAATACCAATGGATTGTGCCTCTGGGGATCAGAAATAATGCGTCTGGTGATCTGTTTGCAAGAAGAAAAAGTGCTAATGAATTG
Source organism: Morus notabilis (assembly GCF_000414095.1). Lineage (NCBI taxonomy): Eukaryota > Viridiplantae > Streptophyta > Magnoliopsida > Rosales > Moraceae > Morus > Morus notabilis. The sequence continues at coordinate 102,245 of NW_010357665.1, forward strand.
CACCTCCGATGGTTAGAATAATGCATCTAATTTTATGATTTGATTGTAATATAAGAGCAGATTGGCAATTAGAATGACACCGAATGGATTTCTCGCAACCGGACGAAATGGAGTCGTATAAAAAAGTGTTTGATGAAAATTCAAGAGGCAAAGATTGATTGTTCGGCCATCTCGCGACGCTGCATGACCCGCACAATTAAGGAGGCTAATGTTGATACCCGTTTTTTCACAAGCTGCGAGCCCAACCTATATCTCATGATATGGCCCGAGAGACAATACGTGGACCTAAGCCACACATCGAGGCTTCTTTAAGTGGGTAATGGTTTGGAAGTCCAAGGAAGATGAATGGGCCCATATTGCACTTGGAAAGTTCTGAGCCTATGAGGAATTAGAATAAGGAAAATAGTAAAAAATATGCCAATGTGAAAAGTTTAAGAAAGTATATAGGCTAAATTTTAGTTATATAAATTAATAGGTCATAACTTTTCAAGTTATGATTCATAACCAGACAAATTATGGACAAACTTCTCAAGTTATAGTTCATAGTTAGACAAGTTATGGATAAAAGCCGTGATTTATAGACAATAACTTGTCAAATTATGGTTCATAACCAGATAAATTATGAACAAAAATAGTAATTTGATATATTTATTAACTTATATAAACTATTAACCTATTAATTTTAATTCATCTCATATTTTTCTCTTTCTCCCGTAGAATAATATGGGTTGCGAGAAAATTAACCAAACTACCCAATCTATTTAGCCCAATTCCTGAAAAATTTAGTGAGCCCAATCAACCCAAAGATCATTTCCCAATTTCCACCACCCAAAGCCCACTACCAAAGAATTAAGCAAACCACACCAGCCCATCCACTACAAAACGACATAATCGCAAGTAATTCCACTTGACAGTAATTCCACTTGGACCAGTCAAAAAGAGGCCACAAACCGTACTCTCCACGTCAGCAGACCTGCCAAAAGACAGCACCAACAATAGACTATACACTTAAATGTAGAAGCAAATCCACAATACAGATATTTGGTCCAATCGAGATAAAGTCTATCGATGTTCATACGACATAAAAAGGAAGGATTTTACAAAAATTATGAAATGCAAAGATGCTAAATTAATTGTGAGTTATTTAATTTTTAATAGTATTTATTAGAACTTTTTTTTGTCTGACTGTTTTTTGTTTAAATTTTGTAGGAACAAAGGATACATTTCGTTTATAGATTTAAAATTATGAAATGCAAAGAGATGGGTAAATTATAGTATTTTTCTCTCACAAAAAATTTGAATAAAAAAAATTTATGTTAATGGGTTTTATTACAAAATTTAAATTCAGATTTAAAATTACTGACTTAAACACGTTAACTAAACGGGCCATAAATATTTCTCACAATTTATAGGTCAAATTATCCTCAATACTAAATCAGAAAGAAATTTCTAATTATTGAGATTCTTTCTTTATTTTCTTAGGTAATGTTTCTTTGATTTTGTGTGAGAAAACTACTATATTTATCTAATATGAACTATGGATAATTTAAACAAGTAAAATGTGGAGAAATTCCATATAATAAAAGTACCTGCATCCTTCAAATCCTCCCTTCAGAAGGACTCCCTGCAGCATCACTGGAATCCAAGGCAGCATCAAGAAAATCCCACACCACAAATACCAACCAAACAAAATGTTGGAAAAAGAAAATCTACTCGGAAGGGTATTAGAGAAAGAGGCGATGTTGAACAAGGTAAGTGAAGAGTAACGCTAAGCTAGTTGAGCATCTGATTCCGAAGAAAATAATGCATACTTCTAGGGAGGTGCCACTTGCCAGGTGATCATTGTTCGATACTTGTGGAAAAGGCAACAGTTAAATTGCCCTTTTGCTTAAACTTTTTCTCTCGTGGACTTCTATCTCATCCCTTAGATTTATATTAAAATTTATCTATTTTATATACATTGTTAATTAAATGTGATTTTAATAAAATTTAACAGTTAAAATTTAAGACTATTAATAAAATATATTATAGGAAAAACTCTTTATTTTATTTTATTTTGTTAAGAAAGCAATTCATCCTCTAGTATTGACATTAAAAAGTAAAAACTTGGAGAGAATAGAAATAAGAAGATTTTTTAATACACTAAGTTAAATTTTTTTAACCGTTAAATTTACATATTTTTTAATTTGTATGTAATTTTATTTAAATTAAACGGACATTAAATCTGTTTGCCGGTCGTGGGATGTCCTATAAGAATAAATAGTTGAAAAAAAAAAAACCCACTAATTAAAAATTAAAAATTAAAAAGAAAGAAAAAGTATCCACCCAGGAGCCTACGAGGAAATGGACCATACTTATGGTGTGCCATGCACATACGATAAAAACCGAGAAGCTTTGTAGTTTGTCCCATTGGGACTTAGGGAGGCAGAGTGAGACTTTTCTCCTGTTGACTCATGACTGACTTGTAGTTGTACGCACCTCCCTCTGCTCCAACTCCGACACTCCCGATCTGTTCGTCCCGTCACCGGTATTTCCTTTTACTTCTCCTTATCTATTCATTTTATCTCTGTTAGCCCAGAACATTTTCAGTTCTCTCCATCTCAATTTTCTATTGGAAAAAAAAAAAAAAAAAACATCATTAGAAACTTGACTGACTCAAATAGTCAGATGTCACCATGTCATCTCACTTGTTTGAGCTTTTTAGAGTGTAGAATTGTTTGATAAATTCTTGGTTCTTTTGTTCACTTTTGTTTAGACTTTTGTTTGACCATAAAACCTTAAATTTTAATGTCCATGTCGTTTTAGGATAAATTTATGCTAGTAGGAGTTGAAATGAATCAAATTCTTAATTTAGACGCATGTAGAGCAATATTTCTTTATAATGCAGCTACCCATTGTAATTTTTATTTTTTTTTCCCATGAATGCTTTTATAGGAGTATTCCAATTATATTATATGTACATGTGTTCTGGTGTTCCTTTGTGTTTACGAAAATTATATTCCAAAGTCAATCAGCATGAACTCAACAAAAATTCTTTTCTCTGCATATTTTGTTGCTCTTTCGAAAGAAATCAACCCCTGTGATCAATGATTATTTTCTTGTAATGTAATTAGCAACCTCTTTTCTGATTTCCACACTGACCAAAAGGGTAGTTTTCATTTTTTTTTTACACCATAATGAACTAAAACAATAAGACTATATTATGACTTTTGTTGGAATTTTCCAATTTTAATATATCTCCATATTTTGTTCTGTTCCTGCATGTTTACCACAATCGTTTTTCAAAGTCAGATTAGCATGAACTTGACGAAAGTTCCTTTTTCTATATTATTTGTTGTTTTTACTGGTTTCCACACTGAAAAATGAGATGATTAGTGAATGAGTACTGTAAATACTCTGTTGTAATTATTGAAATAATCAGACCTTCTGTTATGCAACTGGTGATATATGTGCTTTTTTTTTTTTTGAAACGAAATATATGTAGATTTGTTCAAGTACGGAAATTTTTGGTACAACTAGCAAATGGAAAGAAGAAACAATGTTTTTCTAAATCCAGGCCAGCCATCGAATGAGTTAGTTACTTCTTTGAAAAGGAAACTACAGAACTTGTCACCGCTGCCCTCTGAATGCTGCATCTATAGGGTCCCAGAGCGGCTACGTCATGCAAATGCGAAGGCCTATAAGCCTCAGTTTGTCTCCATCGGACCATTTCTGTAATGACTGAGAAAATTTCAGACTTTAAATAATACAATTTATTTATTTAAGCCAAGGATTTTCCTAGAAATTATTATGTGACTGAAGGATTTATGGAATCAATATATGTATTCCTAAATTCTGTAGCAGATTTCATGTTAAGTTCATGTTTTCGATCAAGTAAATTCGATCGATAAATTCTTGCCATACTTTAAGGCAGAATAATTTTCAGTACAAGTATAGTTTGAGAATCTTAATTTCAAGAATCTCCAAACACAGCATGATGTTAGCAGCGTAAAAAAACGCACTGACATTTTTAAAGAAGAGAAAATCCTTAATTGCCAGACAGCTAGGTTAAAGTCACAAGATAGATACCTATAGTAGAAGGGTACAATGTGAGCTAAGGAGTTGACACCGTCAGAAATAATGTCATTCCCGGGATATAATGCAGAAAAGTTAAATTTAGAATTTATTCAGTCTAGAATTAATTTCAAGACTTGAAACAGTTTAAGATATTACGCGAGTAAGAATTTAACGTGATATCAAAGCAGATGAGGATTTAAAAGTTGAACTGTAAATAAGTAGTAGAAAAAAAAAAAAGAACTGTCAGAAACAAGAATTTCCTGTCAGCTAAGTACCCTTTACAGTCAGTATGATTTTTACCTGATTCAAAGGTAACTTAAGAGAGTGGACTAAAGTACAAGGGGTAGGATTTATTTTTCTCTCTCTCCTTCTCCACTTTGGCCGGCCATGCATAGAAAAAAATAGAGCCAAAATTGGGTAGTTGAGTGTGCTAGGGGATTACATGGTAAGGTGTGATAGGATTGTGTCAAATCAACTATTGGACATAAATGCTTACCACACTTCCTTCTTGAAGCACACCACCGGCCATGCAAAAAAAAAATAGAGCCAAAATTAGCTAGTTGAGTGTGCAAGTGGATGACATGTTAAGGTGATGTGATTGTAGTGGTTGAAAGGGAATTAATGGCAAATTTGCTTCTCCTTTTCTCCTTCCAAAACCGGCCAAGAAAGGGGGACTTTAACCAAAAATTTGGTTGAATGATGGAGTGGAATTGGTGTTAAAAAAAATAGTTTCCAAGTTGCCTATAAAAGGAACCAACATAGGATAAGCTTCATTTTTTTTCTCCTAGCTTTTTCCCACTCAAAAATCCGGCCACACACTCTCCATTTCCTCTCAAATATTTTCTCCCACTCTCCAAATCTTGAGCCACTAGCACACCATAGAAGAAGAAGAAGGAGATTAAGGGATTCTAGGAGGAGACTAGTCAAGCATTCCTCTAAGGGTAAAGAAACTCTAAATCCTCTCTTTTTCATGTTTTGGGAAAGTTTGAAATAGAGAAATATTCTTCTCAAATTTCCTTATACTCTTATAGTTTCAAGCCATTAACAATCCTAGAGGAGTTCAAGGGTTTTTCAAGAGAAAGAGAGAATTCTTCAAGGGAAAGTTCTTAAACTCCCCTCCATTAATTTCTAGCCAACTTTAAGCTTGGATTTATGGATGTAAATTTGTGGTTCTTGAAGAGATAAGATTGTAATAAGGGTGTGTGAGTTTTATGTTGGTTTTGTGAGTTTTGAGGTTAGTTTGATGTGGTATGTTTATGCTTAATCTAAGTTGCTTATTTTCAAATTAGAGGAAAAATTTTCCGGTGACTTTGACCGCGAAAATGAGGACCATAGAGCGAGATTTTTCAATGTTTTAAAGCTTGAACATTTTCGGTTATTATGACAAAACCTAATTTTAACTCTAAAACCAAGTTTGAAGCCATTTGGCAAAAACGGACAAGCTGTCCAACACAGTTTCGAAAAAAAAACTGGCAGCCACTGGTTCAGCCAAACGGGACCCTTAGAAGCTGAATCTCGATTTTTCACAAAAGTGACAATTTTATATTTCGACGAGATGAAGAAATTTGATGAAGAAAAGATTTTCAAAATCCGACCCTAAGAGGTACTAAAACACAGATTCCCGAAACGGCACAGTTTTTGACTAAAACAGTTTCAAGAAAAACAACAGCTACGGCTTTCAGCCAAACGGGGCCTTTAGAGGCCGAGATGAGAAGCTATACGGCTCAACTCCAACATAATTGCTCTGATATAGCTGGCTCTTTTAGGCACTTGGATATTTCCCAACAACTCCGGTCCATTTATGGTTATTGCTTCTGTGAACATAGTAGCTAAATAATCCCAACGCGTTACATAAGGCAGATATTGTATAATTGTTCGGTTTTCCGCAATTTTTTCCATTCCTCGGTGTAAATAGCCTAATATTGGTTCACAGTCAATAACATCTTCACCATCGAGAGTAACGATGAGTCGAAGAACACCATGCATTGATGGGTGGTGGGGACCCATATTTACTATCATGAGGTCTTTTCTTGGAGCTGGTATATTCATAGGTTTTTCTTTTTCCTCGATTGATTCTTTCATGAATTACTGAAAAGCGAAAATAAGTTCATTAAAATAAAAAAAAATCAAGATCTAATAAATCAAATAATTCAATAATTCAAAACGCTTCCTCAAATTCAAATTAACGCATTTTTGATTCCCGAATATCTAACTGATTAATTAATTCTTTATAACGTATTCTATTGTTCTTTGACAAATAAGACAGCATCCTTTGGCGTTTTCCCAAAATTTTACGGAGGCCTCTCTGAGATAAATAGTCTTTTCTGTGCAATTCCAAATGTGAAGAAAGTTTTCGTATCCTATTAGTGAGGCTTAGTATTTGAAATGTAACAGACCCCCTGTTTTTTTCTTTTTCTTCGTGTGAAATAACCGAGATGAATGACTTTTTTATCATAAAATGAAATCTTCCCCCCCACCGGCCCTTATTGCTTTGCTAGATTTTTTTATTGATCAATAATAATAATGTTATTCATTTTTTTTTTTTTATTTGGCATACACAATACAATAATCTTAATTTTGTGAATAATCTTAATTTTGTGAATAATTTCCAATTTGAAAATTGTATTCGAATAGGTAAACAAAAAGATAGTTGTCTGCACTCACAAAAGATAAAAAATTATATCTAAAATTTAAAAATAAACTAAGAAGATTTTTGCATTATTTCTAGATATTGATATGTCATTAAATTAGTATCGTGTATCATAATGGAATAGAAAACAATATAGGTGTGCATCTATTTGTCTTCATATATGCAATATAGTACGGGAAATAAAATCAATCCGTATTTCACTTTTTTTCAGTACACGCTTAAGTTCATTTTTAAATTGCGGATACATATGTATCCTTACCATACTGAAACGACTGCCATTATTGGTATCAAACCAATAGCGATTCATACAAGCGAAATCTTCTAATCGATAATTAGGCCAAAGAAAGAACTTTAATCTAATTATATTATTTTGATTTATTTTGCTTTTATTCAAAACCGGACTCTTTACCTTATTTTCATTACAAAAAAATGCATTGCTAGGTATACCATTTCTATTCCTAGAATTGAAACAAATTAGAATTCTCAATTCTCTACGATGTCTAGGGGATAAAATAGTTTCAGGAACAAACAAATCATAATGATTTTTGTCTCGATTTTCAGTCATCTTTTGATGTTTTGAAATGAATTCATCAAAATTCTTCGTATCAACATGGCCCTTTTCTCGATACCTTTGATTAATTGTGTGTTTACTTTTATGAACCAACGAAATACCTATAGTTTGATACATAATAAATTGTCCTTCATTTTTTCTAGACAGACGAACTGGTTCAATAAGTAATATTCCCTTTTTAATCAATTCTGTAAGAATGAAATTTTTCTGAATCATTAGAAGATCCAGATTTATTTCTCCCCTTTGAATAGAGGCTATAGTAATTTCTCTTAGGTTTATCGGTCTAAGCAGGGAACAATATACTTTGATGTTATCGATCATTTTTTTATTTAAAGAATCGTCCCATCTCAATTGAAAAAGCAAATACCTTTTTAGTAAGAAATCAAACTCCGCTTCCATGTTGGTCCTGGATTGTTTTTTATTTTTTTTCATCTTTGATACCGCATAATTTTCTTCAATATCTTTTTCTTGATTTGAGAGAGTTGATTCAAAATCTGTTTTGATTCCGCATTCTTTTTCTACTTGATTTTGTTTTTCTAATTCAAGATATTTTTTTTCATTTGAAAATATTGATATAAAGATATCTCTTTTTTTCTTTCCAGTCGTTTTTTTATTTTTATTTCCACTGGCATTTTCATTTACATTAAGATTTAAAAGGAGAAATTTGATTGGTATGTACCATGGTTTAATCTTATACGAAGTATAAAGTATCAAAAATTCTGGGAAAAACCAAAGTTCGAGATTCGATATGGGACAACTTAGTATTTCTTCATTCATTCTCATCCAATCAAAAAGTTTTTTTTTTGATGGATTCATTTCTTGATTTTGATGAATCGTGGGATAAAAAAGATCTTTCTTGTCGATTTTCTCAATTATTTGATAATTATTAGCCCTAGGTTTAGTATATTTATTACTGTTGGCGTCAGTATCCATATTGATCCAGGCCCTAATATCCATTTTCTTTCTAAGACAAAAATTGAGAATTATCCAATCGAAATTTTTTCTATCCGGATTGTTCTTTATATCTATAATATTATCTTCTACTAGATAATTATTGATAGGGATACCTACCAGCATATTAAATAATTTTCGTTTATGTTCGGTATAATTATAAAAAATCTCTTGGTTATTATTTACTTGTAATGGTAATCCATAAATAGATGAGTTTTTCTTATCTTCATAATTAATAAAATTATATGATAAAAGATCATATCTATATTTTTTTTTAACATTTTTTTTTTCGGAGTTAATTAATGGCTTTTTTTCATATGAATCATATTTGTTTAAATGGTTATTTTGAGCTATAGAGTGTTGATTTACTATATTTATACCTTTTTGTGGTACTAATCTAGACTGAGATAAATTATTTTGATAATAACCCCTTAAGCAATTTTTCCATTGATTTATTTCATAATTGGGGATGTTCTTATGTCTTAATTCGGAATGAAATATTTTTTGTGTTCCAAGAAAATAATCCTTTATTTCATTCTTAAGAAAAAGAAAAGCTCCATTATATTGAAAGACAGATCTTAATCTTAACTTATATAAATTAAAAAAGTTAAAACCCCGGCTTTGTGATAATTTGTAAAAGACATATGCTTGTGACAAATAAGATAAATTACAAAAAGTTTCCAAGTTCTTATTATTAATATTAGAAAGTGACTCTTTTATAGTCGAAATAAACTGCGTTATCTTTTGATTTGTTTTATCAATTTTTTCTTGATTTCTTTCATTATTGTAAATATAGTTATTATAGGAACTGGTTTTATTAACAATTTTTTTTAATGATTCAAAAAAATAAAAAAAAAGTTGTGCATTTATTCTAGGAATATTAATGATAAATAAAAAGATATTTCTATATATTCTTTCAATGAAAAATTTTATAAAATAATTTGATTTACGGATTAGTCGAACATTTCTTCTTTTTAATAGCTGCAAAATATTTTTTGGTGATTCCAATCTTTTATCATTATAACTCATTTTGTTAGAACTAATATTTATATGTGGACTTATAAATCCTTTTTTGTTGTCTTTTGAAATTTTTTGTATTTGATTTATGGTTGTGTTTGTTCTATTAGTTAGATCTTGTATTTTTTTTTTTGTTAATGAAAAAGTTGTCCAATTTGTAGATTGAATGTTAATGGACGGTTCATGAATTAGCTCGTTATCGATTATCAAATTTTTTTCTTTTTTGCTTTCACTCAATTCATATAGTTCTATTTCTCTTAATCCAACTAATAGAATTGGGTTCATTTTTGAAAGTTCTTTTATTATTTTTTTTAGAAATACAATATTTTTAATAACCCATTTTTTTCTTTCTTTTGAGACATTTAGAAATAATTTTGTTCTTTCTTTTAAAATTATTAGAATTCTAAAACATTTCTTTTTTAATTTTATAAGTCTTTTTTTGAGTTCTTTAAAAATAGGTTCAAAAAATGAAAGTTGTTTTCTGGGCGAACCAAAAGGAAGTTCAGTTTCCATTCCCCAAACTGTTAAAAAACAAAAATCATTTTGTTGTTCTTTCTTTTTCATTGGATCCTTATAATTGTTTCGTAGCTTAAGCTTAGATTTGTGCCAAGGTTTCAGACGAAAAGGAAATAGGATCTTTATCTGAATACCGTCTATTAACCAGTTTTTCGGAAATTCTTTTTCTGCTAATTGAACACCATTATAAGTGCAGTTAACATGCACTTCTCTTTTCCAATCCTTTACATCCTCCGACCATTCAGGAAATTGAAATAATAGTATACGACCAATATTTTTAACTATTATCAATGAGGGTAATATAATATATTTTCTCAGAATTGATTGGATTACTAATACAAAACCTCTTATTACTTGAGCAACTACAATGCTATCCCAGGTTTCCGCTATTTCTATACGTGCATTCTCCCTTCTTTTTTCTTTTTCTTTTTTTTTATCTTTTGATTTTTTCTCTCTATAGTCTGAAATTTTGAATTCTGGCTTTTTCCATAGCCAATGTTGAAATTTTTTTTTTATCGGCCTCAACATATCAAAAGAAAAATAAACATCTTTGTCGATTCTGTCCAAAAAAGGAAGGGAGTGTACGTTTGCTTGAAAGGTTTTCCAAATAACTGTTTTACGCCTTTGAGCGCGCATTGAGCCTTTGATTATGTCTCGACGAAAATCCGATTGTTGCGAATAACGTATCAAAGCAATGTCGTCCCTTTCATCATTATTATTAGTATCTTGGGAATTACTATAACCATTGGTATTTTCGAGTTCATGATTAAAAATCAATACACGTTTGCATTTTCTTGAACGAATCTGAGAATCCGTTCCCAAAGCTTCTTCGTTTTCTCCCTCCTCTTGTTCCAAATCGTCGATTAATTTGTATGACCATTGCGGAATTTTTTTTCTGATTTCTTTTATCCCAATAGCTTGTTTTCTAATTGTTTTATTGTTAGGATCCGTTAGAAATCTTTCAAATAGAAATCTTATTTTTTTTTCTCGTCCTTCTAAATTAATTCGTAATTGTTTATGTTCAGGAAGTAAATAAAATTTTTTAAAATTTAAACTTGATGTTGGTTTTCCATTAAATTCATTGATTAAGTTCAAGAAAAAATTCATTTCTGTTGATAATAATCTTTTATCAATTCTATCAAATGGTTTTTTTTCTTCAAATTCTAAATAATTAATAATAAGAAAGAGACCGTGGATCTTATTTATCCAACCTCTTTCTATGTAATTTTGTATGGAAACTTTATCTTTGATTGAAAGTGAAAACCTTTTTTTAATTTGTCCACGGTATGCCCCATTCAAGAAAGGATCATATACTTTTGGTAAGTATTTTTTTTTCGTATTATCATGACACAATCTAGGTCTTTTTTCTAGTACATCCAAAATAAGGAATTTACTATCTAGAGCTTTGTCAAGATCCTTGATTATATTTATAAATTTGTTGTTTAGGTTTTTTCTTTTTTGTTCATTAGTATAACTCCAATTATTATATAATTCATCAGAGTCAAGTTTATCTGTTGTGAACAGAGACATCTTTCTTTGTATCATTTCGAAAAAAGTTGACAAACTGGGTGGGTACGTAAAAGATATTCTTTTTTTTCCATCGCTTTCACATGTATGAAAAAAATATTGTGACATTTCATTTTTTACAGCATTTTCAAATTTATCGTTTTTGATATAACGAAATGGACGATTCCAGCGTTTATAGTCGAAAAGAATAGTCACAAGAGGTTTTTCAAACCAGAGGAGTTCTTTTTTTTCTTTAAATATTTCTAACTTCGAATTTTCTTGATTCCGATCCACATCCAGATAATAAGTTTCATAAACGGGTTTATTTTTATATCGTGTCTCTTTAAAATCGATTTTTTCCGGATCCTCCTTTTCTTCCGAAAAAAGGGAAGGAGAAGGATCTTCTTCGGTGGATCCCTCTTGTTCCTGTTTAGTCCCCTTCGTTTCTGAAGTTTTTTCTACATCTCTTTCTTCCTCACTTTCCCCCCTTTCTTCCGTTTCTTTCAGTTTCTTAGTAAGAATGGGTGACGGTATTCTGCCTAAATAGTAGACACAGGTAATAAATAATAGAATACTAAAGATTCGAACCATAAAATTTAAGTAGACAACTTATTATTTTTCAGTATAAACTTAATACTATTCATTATAATATTAAAATATAATATATGATTATTATAAACATAATAGCAAATGTTCAACCTTATAACTATAATTACTATACTATAATAAATAGTATAATTAATAGTATAATGAATTAATATGGTTTCTTACTTATTTATTAAAAAAAAGAAAAATATTAATAAAATCTCTATTCTCCCTTCAAATATGAATACTACCGTGCTAGTTTTATGAAAAAAACAAAGCCCCTTATCGGATTTGAACCGATGACTTACGCCTTACCATGGCGTTACTCTACCACTGAGTTAAAAGGGCATATTTGATTCAATTCCTGAATAAGCCACTAATCACTATGTGTTTAGTCTATATACATATTATATGTATATAAATACATCGTATACGTTATAATATATCTTAAACGTATAGTGGTTCATTCAGGAACGATAAATTTGATTTACATAATGAGTATAGGATATACTTGTAAGTATAAGTAAAAAATTGTAAGTATAAGTAAAAAAAAAGGGGGTTTAGTGATATTTGATTTCATAAATATCAATCAATGCAAGGAATTGTTTCAAGACAGATTCTAATTGCCATCATAACGAAATTCATTTGATTGATACAGGTACCTACCAATTCAACCTAGATCCAAACTATTTCATCGAATCATTAATAAAGCGATTCAGCTTGCCCCCCAAACCAAATTCTTAGAAAAAAAAGAAAAAAAAAAAAAGATTTATTAAATAAAATAATATTAACATTATTAATAATTATTGAAATTATTAATAATATTATTTAAATTCTAAATTTAAAGAAAAAAAGAAAATAGATTTATTTATGGAATTATAAAATGTCGATTAGAATGAACGATTCAGGAATATAAATAATCAAAGAATTCTCTATAATCGTGAAAGACAGAAAGATCCTTCGCGTTGAGTCATACGATTCCATTATATTGACAATTTCAAAAAACTATTCATACTATGATCATAGTATGATGACGGTTGGGCAAGTATGCCCCCATCGTCTACCGGTTCAGGACATCTCTCTTTCAAGGAGGCAGCGGGGATTCGACTTCCCCTGGGGGTAGGGTACTACGAAAGGAAGTTGATCGTGGATTATCACTAAGCCTGGATTGATTCTTCCCGGGTCGATGCCCGAGCGGTTAATGGGGGCGGACTGTAAATTCGTTGGCAATATGTCTACGCTGGTTCAAATCCAGCTCGGCCCAATAATTCGCCGATCCACCATGAAATGATATAAGCCATTTGTTGTTCTCCAGAAATGCTCGATCCCAGTCAAAATCTCTGATATTGATATATCTTTATCCCTATCGCTATTACTCTATTTATTTTTCTTTTTTCCAACAAGTTTTGATCTTGCTAATGATCTATATTCATATCAAGATCTGGAAGTGTAAAGTCTAATGAAAAGAGTAAAGAAAAAAAAGACCTTTTTCATTGAAAGATTGACTATCCAATTAATTTGGAAATAACGACAAGATTATTAGTAATCACTGCCTCTCTTGCTAAAGTTCATATCCATATCGAAAGTATTTGAATAAAAACATAAGAATATGTATACTGTACACCTTATTTTATTATGTTATTTCCTTGGGATTGTAGTTCAATTGGTCAGAGCACCGCCCTGTCAAGGCGGAAGCTGCGGGTTCGAGCCCCGTCAGTCCCGATGGATCCAAATCCAATAAAAAAATACAGCAATTCATCTTCCATTTTTCTGTTCTGTGAAAGAAAGTACAAAGAGTAGAATTTCATTGCCAACAGGAATCCCTTTTCTTTTTATCTTTTTATTTTTTTAATTTCTATTGTTTGGCTTTGTTTGGAACCAATGATAAGTGTAAAAGCGGTTAGATGATACTTCATCAAATGATTGTACAAGGAGGGCGCTAGTTTATAGAAAGAAAGGGTGGAAAAGAATGAAAAATATAAATCAAAGTTAAAGTAAAGGGGTTTTTGATTGTATCAAAATTGACTTTGGAATTCGATATGGATAAAAGATCTTCCTATGTTATATTATTCAATTCTTGACGATGAATCAATTTGTCAGATATTGTTATTCATGATATTGATCCGATTCGATTATATCTCGATGTAATTCATCTCATTGAATTTATAGACAAAAGATTTATTATCTCTATGGGATTAAATCCCGAGTTATTGCGAATTAAAGAAAAACGAAAGGATGAAATTATGGAAGTAAATATTCTCGCATTTATTGCTACTGCACTGTTCATTCTAATTCCTACTGCTTTTTTACTTATAATATACGTAAAAACAGTAAGTCAAAGTGATTAATTTAAATTAAACTTGTGACTTTTTAGTTTTTATCAATGATTGAAGAGAAGAAATAAAATAAAAAGGATTCAAATTTCACGTTTTAAATGAAATCATCGAACTAGAATCAGCAGTATTCTATGAGATACTAGATAGTATGGTAGAAAACGATTTTTCTACCATACTAGTATTATTATTGTACTGTATAAAGTTTGCTGTATGACGATACAGGTTAATTTAATATATATCAATTGACATTATATAGATATAAATTCCATATAGAATGTACATAGTGTCATGTCCCAATCCTATTTCTTTGCTTCATCTATTTCTATTTGATTTATTTGATTTGTGTTGATTCCAATCAATTTGAAATAATCGAAAGACAGCTCTTACTCTTACGATTCTAATTCCTAGATTTCTTATCTTTTTTAATATGAATTCCGATATCCATTGAAAAAAAGAATCAAATCAATGAAAGAAAAAGAGGTATGGGTATAATAAAAGAAAATCAAGTAATCTTCTTGTTAGCATTCCAACAAAGAAGTAATTGATTAACCAGTTGACAGAGTATCCAGAGGTTCCATGGGAACTTCTTCGGATTTCGAAAAGGATTAATAAACCTCACCAATTTTAACCCTTCAACCATTATATGAAATGAAAAAAAAAGACCAGCATAAATAAAATTTTTAAAATAATAAAACAAATGGTAAGTGCGCAATATGTGACTTGCCCAAGACAATATTTTCTTATGTGTAGTATCTCCTTGTACAACCACTATGTCTATGTTGTTTCCCGTAAAAAAGTGTATCCACGTAATGTAATAACAGAACTCTTTTCTCTTTGAAGAGGAAAGACGGAAAAAAATAACAAATAAAAAGTAAAAAAAAAAGTAAAGTATATAAAAGGCTTTCGTTCTTACTCTTACTCATTGTCGATATAGAAAATTTATGAAGAATTCGATTGGAAAAGATTTCATACCATTTGGAGTACTTTCGAAATACGAACATAGGAATAATTGAAATATTTGTTTGATTGAAAGAGTTCATATGTTATTTATAGAATACATTACTCCACTAGAATCCAATACATATAACTTCGAAATGAAAATTTTTTGAAATTCAATTTTTAAATTGAAATAGTGAATTAAAAAAAAAAGTCTTTGCAGAACGATCTATAAAAAAAATTGATACAGTTTGATTCCTAAACTCAATTAGTAGTACTTCTAGAGTCCACTTCTTCCCCATACTACGAGTGAAAGGGAAAAGGTAAAGACTACCATCAAAGCAGCCCAAGCGAGACTTACTATATCCATGTGAATTATGTCCTCGATCTCTATGAAGGAATTATTCAATTATTGTTTACTAATAATAGTAGAATTACCAGCGCAGAGTCAAAAGGGGGTTCTGATCCAACACCATTGATGAAAAAATCCAATAAATCCAATTAGACCAAGTTCTAATGATTATACTAAAAGATCTCTAGTATAATCGGAAAACATTAAGTACAAGCAAAATAGGCAGAGACAGCCCTTGAAGTCTCAAAAGTATCAAAGGAATGTTAATAATATGTCAGAATAATAAGACCTATTCTTTCTTTTGTCGCCCTTCATTTCATTAATTCAAAAGTATAAAAATATAGAATCAAGCTAGATCATTATCTATCGCATACTCCTATTTTATTTCTTTTCGATTTTTCCCTTTTATTTGATCTCAATCTTACCATCTTCGATTGTCGCTATGAACCAATCGAAGACGTCCTATTACGTTCTTGACTCGAGATTATCGAAAAGTTCAAATTTATTTTTGTACTTTAGTTAAGTTAAAACTTTAATATATTAATATATAATATATAAATAAGTAAAAGTATATAAACTAAAAGTTTATATAAATATAAATTTAAGTTAAAGTAAAAGCCAATTAGCCATTCAACCGAATTACTATTGAATGAATGTCAGAGTACTCAGAGACTTTCATGAGTATGTATACAAAGTATCTTCTGCTCTTTCCGCAACTCAAAATTTCATTAGATTCTCCGTCCGGCTATCCAATCTAATTCAAGACCCAGTCAGTAGACACTACATTATCAGTAGACACTACATTAGTAGTGGAAGGGCGCTATCATATCAAACTTTACCAGTTCTTTTTGACGACTATAATCTTTTCCTAAACCCTAGCGAAAGTATTTACAGCATTTTATAGAGTAGAACCCCCCAGATACTTAGAATCAAGCAAGTATCCAGAGTCCTTTTCCTCTACTTGCTTCTGCTGGAAAAAAATTTGGCAAGTTATATCAGCAAAACAAAATAAAGTATTTCGATTCTTTTGTTGATTAGGCGACACCCGGATTTGAACTGGGGAAAAAGGATTTGCAGTCCCCCGCCTTACCGCTCGGCCATGCCGCCAAAACGATATAAAATATATGACAAAATTTCCCCTTTTGCTTCTTTTTTTATTGTACTTTATTTTGAATCCCGTTTTCTTTAATCCCTTTCCTAAAAGAAACCCTTCCTTTTTTGTTTGGATTGGATCAATCCCTTCGATTGATTGTATCTTAAAATCGCGAATATCTAAAAACTTTCTTTCCCTTTTCTATTGAAAAAGAAAACAAATATGGTTTTCAGTCATAAAAGAAAAATAAAGATTCAGGACAAATTTGAACCATTAACTATTGATTGTAAATTCATGAATTTTAAGAAATGCCAGTAAGTACAAGTTAAAGTTTAAGTTACAGTGGCGGCCTCATAGGAGGGTCGTCACAATTTCACCACGGCAATGAAGGTTTGGAGGCCATGGAAGAAGACAAAATGCTTTATCTGAAGAGTTTTCTCGATAGAACCAAGATAAACCTGGAGCAATACGTTGAATTCGTTAAGAAAAGGGAGCAGAAAGTGCGTAGCCATTACTCTGAAACCTTTGAACGTATAGATAGCAATCAATTTGTGGAAATGATCCTTGTGGATGCTGCCTTTGTCATTGAGCTTTTGTGTAGGAACTTCTGCAGGAAAGAGATAGATAAAGATGACCACATATTCCATAAACCGTTGAAGCTTTCGGATATAAGGTATGATATGATGTTGCTGGAAAATCAGCTTCCATTCTTCATATTTGAAGATCTCTTTCCACTGACAAAATTAAATGTTCACCGGAGTAATGAAAGAATTGCTCTAATAAAGATTACCTATAAATTCTTTCAAGCTAAAGCTTACTTGGGTGAAGAAACGAAGATCTTGGAAAAGATTGGCGATTCCGATATCAAGCATTTTGTTGACTTCTTTAGGCAATGCCATGTTCCAACACAGTGACCAAGTAAACGCAAAATGAAAACTCTAACAATACCTAATCTGACAGAGTTGTACAATGCTGGAGTCAAGTTTAAGAGATCAACTGGAAGCTTGTTAGACATAAAATTCTGTCAAGGAACTTTGGAGATTCCTCGTCTACGAATACGTACCTCGACAGAAAGCTTTATTCTGAATATGCTTGCCTTTGAGCAACGCCATTTTCTTGAATATTACATCAATGATTATGTCTTCATCCTCAACCGTCTCATCAACAGCACCCAGGATGTTCAGTTGCTTGTTCAGAGTGAAGTGTTTGAGAGTAAGCTTCCTGATGCTCAAGCGGTCGTGGCATCCCTTAATAACCTTGCCAGGGGAAGTATCCTGCGCCATAAACATTTCAACTTCAAATATCTGTGTGATGGCCTGAATGATTATTACAATAAACCGTGGAACACATGGATGGCAACCTTAAAGCACGACTATTTCAGCTCTCCATTGACTATTTTCGCGGTAGGTGTGGCAAGTGCAGTCTTTATACTCACCCTCATGCAAACAGTGTGTTCGTGCGGAGTTCAGTTTAAGAAATAAGTCTTGATCGTCATCAAGAACTTTAACCGTTATTGTTCGATGAAAAAGGACCTTTATCTATAAAGATGTTTGATTCCTTGTTCAAAATGGCAACTTGAAAAAGTATCATTTTGGTCTTCCGTTCACTAATCAAATTTCATAGCAGGTACCGCATTTCTCTTTTTCATTGAAAATGTGTTTGCATCTATTTGGGATATCTCTGTATGTACCTCTACAAAAATTTAAACTTGTAGCTTGGCATATTTTATTTGAATTAACTTGTTTACATAATTTAGTTCATAATAAACACACTGAAAAAACAAAAACAAAAAAATCTTATGCAGTTCAGAAATTAGTGCCGTTAATTTCGTGATCGGATTAAAAGAACTCCCCATTGACTGGTTACAATTGACGGTAGGGAGTGATAGTGATCGCGTTTACTTCACTCCAGATTCAAAATCTAGTATTAGAAAGGATAAAAATTAAGGAAATGTATCAATTGCTGTTGGAAAATGGAAATTTAGAAGCAGTATCGAATGTTGATTTTCTTTTATACCTGGAAAAAACTACTCAGAAATGAGAAGAGCCTTAACAGGTTTTATATTGGTAAAAGATGGAAATAAGAGATGATGAAGGTGAGACTCATGGCTCTTATATGTAATAAAAAAAGGAATCCAAGAAGATTCCATAGGAGTTAAATAATCTGTTGTTTGAATGGTAATTTGATATAGATGTCGAGTATCGTCTGCACTTCATGGTGCAGCTTTTTTTCCCCCTAATTGAAAAGGGTCATCAGCTAATTAAACGACCAAGTGATGACATAAGGTTGATTTGCTATATATATATATATATATATATATATATGTATGTAGCATATCTCCTCCCACATTTGCCTTTTATTAATCAAATTATTTGATCAATTGTTGACTAAACAAAATAATAATCAGCAGACTCATAATTATTGACTCAGAGAAACATTTCAAGCATTTGTCAATTGTTGACAAGTTCTGACCAGATAACATAATGATGACAAACCATAGAAATCAAATTGACAAGAAACAAACACAAACAGAGCGATGACCAACAACAATTAACCATGTTCCTGTGGACGATCTTGTATTGATTTGAGAAAATGACTCCAGCTTGGCCTTTAGTCCAAATCTTCGAGGAATTTGTCTTCCCAATAAAACAGAGCAATAAGACTGATGTTAGTAAAATCAATATAAATGTCTAAAAATGACTAGTGAAAGCAGGGATGGAAAATTCTATTTATAAATTTTTGAGCCAAGGAAAAAAATCTTCTTTCCAACTATGAACAGAAAAGAACAAATATCAAAATATTAAAGATTAATTTCTCTTGGAAAGAAAAAATTGAAACGCACCAAATTACCTTGGATCAGTCTTCAAAATCATCAGTGCAGAAACTATACTGGCCGCTCCAATCAGCGTTCGATGTTCTGGCCAATTCTTCGTCATCATTTTAAAAGAAACTCAATTGACGGCCATATAAATCTACATTAGTTGTGGTTCTTACTAACTTTTTCACACGGTCCAACAATGCAGGCTCACCGGGCTTGTATGACACATAATGGTTGCCACGAATTCGATACTGGAAAACAACTGACGGTACATGCTTAACCTTCCAATAATCCGAGCCTCCTAGTTGCAAACTGTTCAGATGTGACGATCCTATTATGAGGCCGCCACTGTAACTTAAATTTTAACTTGTATTTACTGGGGTTTCTTAAAATTTGCGCAACATTTTTTTTAATATAAGAAGGAATACTTTCATAATTTGTAACAATAATTTCAAATAAGTGAATCACTAAATTTCTTAAAGCTTTTCTTAATTTCAGTTAAAATAAAATGTTCTAGAAATATCTTTCAAACAGAGTAGCATTTGAACTCTTGTTTCAAATACTCTTTAAAAGCCTTTCTAAAACTAGCCAATTCAATCGGGCCATTTAATTTTGACTTTAAAACGAATTTCGTGAGAAATCTTAAATTCAAGTACATCTTAAAGCCCTTTTAAAATTACTCATTTAAATCGCCATGTTTAAAATTCATTTATTTGTTGCATGTACTGTTGCAACGTTCTAAAACTTAAATACTCAAAACTAGGGTTGTTAGCTACAACCTTGGTTTTCTTAACATACATATGTACGTATACTTTTTAAACATACATACTTGAAACCTTTGAATCATATAGACATATACATGATTTTTCTTAAACTTACTGCGGAAAATAACCGCGTGAGCGGTATCCATTCCCATCTCCACCATTCGTCCGC
>NW_010357665.1:122887-128422 GCF_000414095.1 Morus notabilis
TATACTTCATGTGCACTGTTTAAGTGTATGCAGTATGATCTAGCATAGTATACATAATATTAAATTAACTCTGTGCGCTGTTTATGTGTATGCAGCATGACATAGCATCACATACAATACTTAAAGCATAAACATGCATATATAACATGTGTAACTTTTTCTTTAAAATCTATTCATACTGTAGGCGAGATTCCTACTTACCTGATTTACAGAGCTGGAATCCACTTTTTACCAAACAGTTTATTCTCTTACTTGCTTACTTCTGAAAATGAACACCCATTGAGAGTGTGAGATTAACTGTCGTTTGTTATTCTATTTTAGCAACTTATGAAGGAATCTAACCCTTTTCTTTACTATAAGGATCAATTTATTAAATCCTCAAAATCTTATTTTCCTTAATTGTCATTACAAATTTGTGCTAAATTGATAATTCATTAATCATCTTATCCTTATAATAAGTCTAATAATTTAGTTAACTAATTTTTGTAATTAATTAACCCTCTTATTCATATACTAAGTATACATAAGTGAGTTAATTAATCTTAGTAATTAATTAACTTCCTTAACCATATTCTAAGTCTTAGATAATTTAATTAATTAGTTTTAATAATTAATTAAATTATCATCCATAATACACTTTTAATAAACTTTACTTTACCTCACTTGACGGGCTCATAATAGTGTTGAGGTTCATATTTACCGTCGTAAAATTAAGGGTCTAGCGTATCGTTTCTTTACGATTTTCGCTTACATGCTTATTTAAAAACTGTTAAGTTTTATTGGAAAACTATATATGACGTTTAACATAAACATGAACCTAATTCACGAATCTCATAATTAACGTATTTCGTGAAAATCATACGCCTTATATGACTATCTTAATTAAACTGTAAGCAAGGTTTGTACTTGCCTGGATTCCGAGCTAAGCGGTTATGATAGTATCTCGCTTGTCGTGTCCTCCTGCGTATTCCTCAAAATTAATTTTGGGAAAAGCTGCAAGCACCATGAATGATCCTTGAGGAACATCGTAACTTTAAACACTCGATTTTGATCTTCACTTGTTTGGTCCGAACCACCTCGATCCGCGTGCAACTAGTACCAGACCATTCTTATCAGAATTGAATTTGGTTGAATGGATGTCACCATTTCGTTCGGCACGTTGAAACGAGTCAGGATATGGTCTCGGATCATCAAACGGATGTCGATAGCCTAAGAAACGACAGCTCACCGGAATACGGCGGCGGCGGACGCTCCCGGAGAGTTTTTCCGCGGTGGACTTGGGTCCTACCCCCCATAACTTAACCCTTCTGAGTCCATTGGTGCGGTCAATTTCACACCATTCGGCCTGTAACAGTACCTATCGGGACCGGCAACGTCGGTAAAATCTGGCGACTCAAATCTCACAATTCCGGTCATGAATTCTTAAAATTGGATGAGGGGTTTTCTTACCCGTTTCCTTCTGAGTGTTGTGAAACCAAATTTACTACGATCCAACGGTTAGATCGTCGGAACCACCTCTTTCCTCCACGGACGATGGTAGTGGCTTCGTTTTTCGGCCAAACTGCGACGGCGACGGTGGCTGCTGGTCGGGATATACTAGGCGTCAGTGTAATGACTGAGAAAATCTCAGACCTTAAATAATACAATTTATGTATTTAAGCTAAGGATTTTCCTAGAAAATATTATGTTATATTGTAAATGAATGATTTATGGAATTAATATATGTATTCCTAAATTCTGTAGCAGATTTCATGTTAAGATCATGTTTTCGATCGAGTAAATTCGATCGATAAATTCTCGCCGTACTTTAAGGCAGAATAATTTTTAGTACAAGTATAGTTTGAGAATCTTAATTTCAAGAATCTCCAAACACAGCATGATGTTAGCAGCGTATAAAAAAAATGCACTTACATTTTAAAGAGAAGAAAATCCTTAATTGCCAGATAGTTAGGTTAAAGTCACAAGAAAAATACCCATAGTAGAAGGGTGCAATGTGAGCTCGGGAGTTGACACCGTCAGAAACATCGTCATTCCCGGGATTTAATACAGAAAGTTAAATTTAGAATTTGTTCAGTATAGAATTAATTTCAAGACTTGAAACAGTTCAAGACATTACGCGAGTAAGAATGTAATGTGATATCGAAGCAGTCGAGGATTGAACATTGAACTGTAAATAAGCAGTAGAAAAAGAACCGTCAGAAACTAGAATTTCCTCTCGGCTAAGTACTTCCTTACAGTCAGTATGATTTTTATCTGATTCAAAGGAAACTTAAGAGATGAGACAAAAGTACAAATGGTAGGTTAGGATTTGGTAGGATGACATATGTGATTTGATGGGGGTAAGTGAAGATAAATCATGACATATGTGATTTGATGGGAGTTAGTGAAGAGAAATCATGACCTATGTGATAAAAATTTCTCCTCTCCTTTTCCCCACACTAGAACCGGCCAAACTTAAGGAATTAGAGCCAAAAACTTAGCTAGTTAAGTGTGCAAGTGAATGACATGGTAAGGTGATGGGATAGTAGTGGTTGAAGGAGAATTAGTGGCAAAGTTACTTCTTCTTTTCTCCTTCCAAAACTGGCCAAGAAAGGGGATTTGAACCAAAAATTTGGTTGATTGATGGAGTGGAATTGGAGTTAAATAATGATCACAAACTTGCCTATAAAAGGAACCAACATAGGATAAGTCTCATTTTTTTTACTTCTTGCTTTTCTCTCCACCTCCAAATCCGGCCACACTCTACATTCTCTCTCAAAATATTTTTTCCCACTCTTCTAATCTTGAGCCACTAGCACACCATAGAAGAAGAAGAGGAGGATCTCAAAGGTTTTCAAGAAAGAGTTCTTCAAGGGTAACTTCTTGAACTCTTTTCAATTATTTTCTAGCAAAGTTTAAGTTTGAGAATCCATTGATGTAAATTGTGATTCTCAAGAAAATAAGTTATAATAAGGGTGTGTGAGTTTTGTGTTGGTTTTGTGAGTTATGAGGTTAGTTTGATGTGGTATGCTTATGCTCAATTTAAGTTTACTTATTTTCGGTTCGAGAGAAAAATTTCGGGTTACTTTGAACACGGGAGTGAGAACCCTAGAACGAGATTTTTAGGTGTTCCAAAGCTTAAACTTATAGCTCTCGATGTTTTAAACATTTTCTATGGCTGTGACAAAACCCCATTTTAACTCTAAATGTAACTTTTAAGCCATTTTTTGAAAACAACACAGGCAGTCCAAAACAGTTTCGGGAACAAAACTGGTTCAGCCAAACGAGATCTTTAGAGGCTGAATCTCAGTTTTTCATAAAAATGAAAATTTTATATTTCAACGAGACGAAGAACTTTCATGAAGAACAAATTTTCAAAATATGAACTTAAGATGTAGTAAAACACTGATTTCCAAAATTGCACAGTTTTTAGACTAAAACAGTTTCAAGAAAAACAGCAGCCACTGTTTTCAGCCAAACGAAGCCTTTAGAGGCTGAATTTCAACTTTCTCTAAAAATGGGAATTTATGATCTCGACGAGACAAAAAATTATCACGAAGAATAAATTTTTTTTTAGTAAAGTTTGAAATGTAGAAATATTCCTCTTAAATTTCCTTATACTTTCTAGTTCCAAGCCATTAACAAATCTTAGAGGAGTTCAAAGGTTTTCAAGGGAGAGAGAGAGTTCTTCAAGGGTAAGTTCTCGAACTCTTCTCCATTAATTTCTAGCCAACTTTAAGCTTGGATTTATGGATGTAAATTTGTGGTTCTTGAGGAAGATGTGTTGTAATAAGGGTGTGTGAGTTTTATGTTAGTTTTGTGAGTTATGAAGTTAGTTTAATGTGGTATGATTATGCTTGATTTAAGTTTGCTTATTTCCGGTTAGAGGAAAAATTTCCAGTCACTTTGAACGTGAAAATAAGAACCCTAGAGCGAGATTTTTCAATGTTTCAAAGCTTGAACTTATAGCCCTCGATGTTTTGAACATTTTCTATGACTATGACAAAACCCAATTTTAACTCTAAAAGCAAGTTTGAAGCCAGTTTGCAAAAACGGATGGGCTGTCAAACACAGTTTCGGAAATAGAAAAAAGGGGCGATTGCTACAGCAATCCTACATCATTTTTAAAAGAAGATTTGCTGCAGCATCCTACAGCATTTTTAAAATAAGATTTGCTACAACATCCTACAGCATTTTAAAAGGGATTGCTACAACAATCCTAAAACCTTTTCAAAAAGATTGCTATAGCAATATTAGAAGATTGCTACAGCATCCTATAGCATTTTTAAAAGTATTGCTACATCCTTATTAAATGATTGCTACAACATTGCTATAGCAAAAGAAAAAAAAATAGCAGCCATTGTTTTTAGCCAAACGAGGCCTTTAGAGGCTGAATTTTAACTTTATCCAAAAATGACAATTTTAGATCTCGACGATTTGAAGAATTGTTGTGAAGGATAGATTTTCAAACTCCAACTCCAAGATGCAGTGAAATGCCGATTTCAGAAACTACACAGTTTTAACAAAACGAACTAAAACAGTGACGTTTTTAACAAAAGGTTATCAAAGAATCCAAGATGTGATTTCAGTAAAATAATATGGTTTTAGACCTCACTTTAATGAGGAATAGCCATGAAGAAAGATTCCAAGAAAAAGGGTTTCTACCATATAGTTTCACGGTGGTTTACAAGTCAACCGTAAAACGACTTGGGGAATAGTTTTTAAAAGTCGATATTCGAAAAGAGATTTTACAACGGGACTTTAGTGCTTGTAACTAAATGAGTGAGTTATCGTTTCATAAAAATTGAATGATAGTTCTTTTAAAAAGCTTAATAGTTTTTGAGCAAAACATCCCGATGGGCACTTACAAGCCTAACACGATAGGTCCTTAGAAATTCGAGGATTTGATGTGGGTCCAATGCCCGCATTAAATTAAGAGACTCCGTTAGAGTTTAAATTTCAACGGCCTAAGAGCTAGAATGCCGTGAATAAGTTTCTAGGCCGAATTGGGCCTTAATAATATAATGAGTCCAATGAGAAAAAATTATGGAGAATAAGTTACTAGATTGGGTAAATGATTTCAACCTAGACATAAGTATGCTAGGGGCAATTAAGGAAAATAAGATTTTGAGGATTTAATAAATTGATCCTTATAGTAAATTATCCTTCAGTAAAGGAAAGGAATACATGCCTTAAATAAAGGGCTGGATTTCCTTCATAGGCTACTAAAATAAAATAGCAAATGACAGATAATCTCACACTCTCAATGGGTGTTCATTTTCAGAAGTAAGCAAGTAAGAGAATAAGCTGTTTGGCGAAAAGTGGATTCCAGCTCTGTAAATCAGGTAAGTAGGAATCTCGCCTACAGTATGAATAGATTTTAAAGAAAAAAAAGTTACACATGTTATATATGCATGTTTATACTTTAAGTATTGTATGCGATGCTATGTCATGCTGCATACACATAAACAGCGCACATGAATTATATGTGTTTGAGTTAATTTAATGTTATGTATACTATGCTAGATCATACTGCATACACTTAAGCAGTGCACA
>NW_010357665.1:129015-137305 GCF_000414095.1 Morus notabilis
TTTAAAAAGTATATGTACATATGTATGTTAAGAAAATCGAGGTTGTAGCTAACAACCCTAGTTTTGAGTATTTAAGTTTTAGAACGTTGCAACAGTGCATGCAACAAATAAACGAATTTTAAACATGACGATTTAAATGATTGATTTTAAAAGGACTTTAAGATGTACTTGAATTTAAGATTTCTCACGAAATCCGTTTTAAAGTCAAATTAAATGGCCCAATTGAATTGGCTAGTTTTAGAAAGGCTTTTAAAGAGTATTTGAAACAAGAGTTCAAACACAGCTCCATTTGAAAAATATTTCTAGAAGGTTTTATCTTAATTGAAATTAAGAAAAGCTTTAAGAAATTCAGTGATTTATTCTTTTGAAATTATTGTTACGAATTATGAAAGTATTCATTCTTATGTTTTAAAAAAAAAAATGTTCCGCAAATTTTAAGAAATGCCAGTAAGTACAAGTTAAAGTTTAAGTTACAGTGGCGGCCTCATAGGAGGGTCGTCACAATTCCAGTCTTGTGTCCTCTGCGGGTTCCAAGAACCTACTCCATAATACCCTCCTCGTTAACCGCTTCTGCTGCGAATGATCCAGAAGTAGCAGATTGCGTCTGGATCTACGTTTTCCTTTCTCCCTCCATGAAAATGGATGGGTTTTCTTCGTCTCGCTGCACTGAGTCCATAGGGACTGAAATCATCTCAATCGGAGGTCGGATGGCGGAGATATCACAACGGGAAGAAATGGGTATTTTTGGAACTTCCGCCGGCGATTGCGGTTGATTCTGGCGGAGTTGGAGGTCGTGCCATATGTCGTTGAACTCAGCTCATCGAGATCTTTCTATTGACACTGGCGGTGTCAAAAACGGAGGTCGAAATCTCAACTTATGTATTTGGCCATTGATGGTTTTGTGAGAAAACGTGAGAGAAGAGAGAGAGTGAGCGGGAGTAAGAGAGAAAAAGTGAGAGTACCCTAATAATTTCACTATATAAAGTGTCTGATTATGGCAAGATTACGTGCTTGATCTTATCCTCAAATATTTCCTCTAAACAGATTAAATTTATACTGATTAAAGGTAATTAATTTAGCTTACGTAATTTAATCTACTACTTACAGTCCAACATTAATTTCTAAATAATTCAATATTGTTTTATATTCTTACTCGCTTAATATTTCGAACTGTTTCAAGTCTTGAAATTAATTTTAGACTGAACAAAATCTAAATTTAACTATTCTACATTATATTCCGGGAATGACGTTGTTTATGACGGTGTCAACTTCCGAACTCACATTGTACCCTTCTACTATGGGTATTTATCTTGTGACTTTAACCTAACTGTCTGACAATTAAGGATTTTTTTCTTCTTTTAAAATGTCAGTGCGTTTTTTTTTATACGCTGTTAACATCGTGCTGTGCTTGGAGATTCTTGAAATTAAGATTCTCAAGCTATACTTGTACTGAAAATTATTCCGCCTTAAAATACGGTGAGAATTTATCGATCAAATTTACTTGATCGAAACATGAACTTAACATGAAATCTGCTATAGAATTTAGGAATACATATATTAATTCTATAAATCCTCCATTCACAAAATAACATAATATTTTTTAGAAAAATTCTTGGCTTAAATAAATAAATTGTATTATCTAATGTCTAGGATTTTCTCAGTCATTACATCAGAAAAGTGCATGTGTGTTGTCCCACAAGAAAGTAGATGAAAATGTTAAGTGGTTTATATACATAGAATGACTCAAAACCTAATAGGTTAACATTTGGGTCAAGTTAGGCTCTTGAAATGTGTTGGGCAAGTTTCACATTTGGTGTCTCCCCAACAAGTGGTATCAGAGCCAATAGTTTGTATGGGCTAAGCAATTACACTTGGTTACAGTTCCCACGTTGCCTCCTGTGGCGAGTTGGTGTTCCCGCATTTGGTGCTGGTGTAGATGCGGATGGTGGAGCATTTGGTAGATTCGCATTGTTTTGATTCTCTTTTTTATGATTGAGTTGGCTCCCATTTAGAATGTGATGCTTGGATATACTGGCTACTAAAAACTTTGGTCCAAAGGGGAGCTCAGTAAACACACTGAAGGGGAGATTGTTGAGAAAAGTGCATGTGTTGTCCCACAAGAAAGTGGATGAGAATGTTTAGTGGTTTATATACATGGAAGGACTCAAGACCTAATAAGTTAACCTTTTAGGTCAAGTTAAGCTCTTTAAGTGTGTTGAGTCAGTTTCACATTTGGTGTCTCTCCAACACAAATGGAGTACAAATTCATCATACATGTCGCAACCTTGGAGAACTCGGAGAATTTTAAGGTTTTGGATGTCGAATGACAAGTCATTCTGGCCTGGTCCAAGTTTGAGCTCTTCTAACAAAGGCAATGCTCCTCTCTCTATTTTTACTGTCCTCAAATCGTGCAACTCTGTACTCTTCCTTAACAAAACCCTCAGCGATCCACAACTTAACTAATTTTACATCAGAAATTAGATAGTCTTTAGGAAAGATACCGAAGTATAACAAGCAGAGTCTCATATGGGAAGGAAGATCATCATAATTATGATAGAAAATTCTTGAAACTTCCTCAATATGGGAGGGGCTCATGCCAATCTCATTATTGACATTGTCAAGCTGAGCTTGCCATTAAGATGCTATCTCTGTAGATGATAAGATACGGCTTTCAGTTGACAAGAGATCACCCATGGCCCAAATAACAAGTGGCAATCCCTGGCGTCTTCTTACAATTTCAAGAGACAACGCTTCTAATTTAGGGGGGCAATCAAGTACGGCTGCAGATTTTAAAAATAGTTTTTGAGCTCTTTTTTTTAGACAAAGGATGTCATGTTTGAACAATATCACAAGATGCCGCAATAAAACTGTCACGTGTTGTGATGATTATCCTGATACCGTTATTGTTTTCGGGCACGAATTCATTCATAATATGGAAAAATTCTGTTTGCCAGACACCATCAAAAACAATCTCGTACCTCTTCTTCATCAAGTATCGATTCAAGCAACTAATTAGCTCTTGTACCATATCCATTTCAAGAAGAGACTCCTGGTCTGGGCACATCATCTTTGTTAGACGCCTGAATAGATTCTCAAAGTTGTAGGATTGAGACACATTGATCCAAGCATGGCAATCAAAGTGTTGTTGAACCTCTGCACTTTGGTTTGCAATACTTGCAAGAGTGGTCCTATACCCATCAATGAAATCACCAAGCGTGTGGTTGTGGATGGGTTCTCCAACCAGCATATTGACAAGTTCCTTCTTTTGGAAGTCGACGCCCACAAGTTCATCTTCTTCAAAGAAATGGGGAACATTCTCCAACAAATCGACACCTGCGCTTATGGCTCCTTGTTGATATACCCCCATGTAATATCTCAATTTTATGTCTCTCACTCTAATTTTCTCTCAGAAAATCATCACACACAATCCTCTAATGATAGGTACTTATATAGTACAAGAAAAGGATGAAAAACTAAAAAATGCCTGCCTGCTCTTTTCTCCTATTTTCTTGCTTCCAAACAAGATTAGGCTCCACTTCTCATAACATGTTGCTCATTACTCTGTTTGTTTCCCCTGAAATCATTATTTATATGGTGTCTTTCATCATTATGATATGTCGCTAACTAGTTGGAACACGTGAACAAAATTAAATCCTTTATTAATTACTGTTATTTGTGATTATGACCATTGTAATTTTCTTACTCTTTACAATCTCTTTAGGTGATGGTATATGGTTAATCATGGATCTGTTTTTCTAGTGTGCCTACTTCGAAAACATGTTTTTGTTTGAAATATCACACTTGTAACATCACCGTAAACTCGAATGGAACACGTTTCCTTTTCAGTTCGGTCGTTGGAAAGAAAAGAGGTGTGTACGAGTAGATCTATATGTTGTCAGACATCAAAGTGAATAAATTTCTAATATGCAAGTATATTTGCTTTTTTAAGATTGGATAGGAACAATGCTCCTTTGGATAACTGAGATGAACTATGATAAAATTGAATGCTAAACTTAAAATAACATAAATTATGGTTCTTGATCAACTTTGGTTTCTACTAAATCCATTTTTGATACTAGTCCTCCAAGATGATCGGTACACAGAAGACTCGAATTTCAGTTCTACCTTTCCATCATCAATATCAGCCTGAGTCGGCGCCAAAGAGACTGCAAAGAAAATAATGCACTAATTAGCCAACTATTCCTTGTACGCAGAAACTGATTTTTCTTCAATTCAAACATATAAGAGGGAAAGAAGTAAGGCGCATAAATAGAGAGAACTGTCTGGTTCTCATGCTCACCGGATGAACTTGTTTTCAGCTGCACTTCATGGTTAGCCACACAAACTCGAGATGTGTGCAACGTTGATTTATTCTCGGCAACATGGTTAGCCAGGCTTCCCTGCATTTTGATCACAATCCCAAGTTAGTTCCAACATTCATATTTTTATTTCAACTTCTAGGTTATCCAAAACAAAATTTAAAAAAAAAAAAAAACAAAGTCTGCAATTAGATCTAATTACACCATTCAAAATATAATTTGAGATTTAAGTACAATAGATGTGTATACCTGTAACTGCACTCTATGTCAAGGCTCAGAAGCTCATAGTGATTGGTAAAGGAACCAACTTTTCCATATCACTGATCATGAAATACATCATACAGATCTCCATCACCTCTATACCATGAACTTATAGATGGTACATGCTTAACTTTCAAAGAATCTTGGAGTCCTTGTCGTTGCAAACCAAGCACAAATTCGCTCGGCATCTGAGAAATCTCAAGAAGTTTGAGGCTTCTTAGATTTTGCATGCCCGAAGGAACCTCTTTCAGTTGTGGGTTTGACCCTATCCGAACCTCTTCAAGAAGTGGCAATGATCCGTTCTCTATCGTCACCGCGTTTAGTCTGTACAACTCGCTCACTTCTAGCAACTTGAGTTTCTGAAATCCACTTTCCTTAAACAGCAATTTCTCTCCATTATATGCCCGGCAGAGCCAAAGTAACGACAAATTAGGCAAATGGCAAAGATATTTCAGGGGCTCGTCGGATAACCTTGAGGAAAATAAAGATAGTCTACTTAGATAGGGAAGGTTCACAATCCATCTGGGAAATTCATCTAATGGACCCATCAAATTCAGACGCTGTAGAAAGTGAGGAGGAGATGAAATGGAGTGCAAATCTAGGATCTCGCTTTCGGTGTCCGTGCTACATATAGTTAAACGTTCAAGGTTGTTCATCTTCTCAATGGAGGTACAAAGAGATCTTCCCATTTCTTCAGTTAGTTTTGAGATGCCCAACCACCTTAATTGCGTCAACAGCTCCAACTCTTTCACAATACAAAACTCATTATGAAGTGCTTGCACATTACTAAGAGTCTGTAACTCTTCTAAATGCCCAATACCTCTATGCAATCTCTGTCCTTGAAATGCTTCGATACCATATCCGCGTGCGGGGTCATGACAAAGCCCCAAAAGGTGTCGTAGATTTCGAAGCTTGTTGATCTCGATTGGTAGCTCACTTATTTGAGTATTTACGATATCCAAGGTTTCTAGATTATTCAACTTGCAAATAGACTTCGGAAGCATCCTCACTTTAGTATTCCTTAGATTTAAGGATCTCAAATGATGTAAACTTCCCAGTCCTTCTGGAATACAATCTAGAGGAGTATTCGAAAAATCCAGCACCTTTAAAAGCTTAAACTTTTCAAACGTAAATTCCACAAAAGGTGTAGTCAATTCATTATTAAAAACGAAAATGGAACGAGCACTATAGTCTTCAACATTCTCCATAACATGTGAGCTACTATAGACTGCTAAGCGACGACTTCTTTGAGTTAAGCTAGACTTTTTTCCAATGAAGGCGTTACAGAAACCCAACTCACCAGCTTTTGAGAAGATCATATCATGCATCAAATCATGAACTCGGCATAATTTATCAGACCCCGAAAAATTCATATTCCATACTTGAACCAAATTTCTTTGGATGAGCTCATTCAAGTACTCTTCAGCAACTTGTTCCAATGTCTTTTCTCTCCTTTCTTTCACAAAACCCTCTGCAATCCAATATCTATATAATCTTACGTCAGGGACTAGATGGTTTCGAGGAAAAATGCCAAAATACAAAAGGCAGTACTTCAGGTAGTAAGGTAGGTTATAATAGCTGAGAGAGAGAATTTTTGAAATGTTTGAAAGCTGAGGGTTACCTTCCAAGTTAAAACAGAGTGCCTCATATATTTTCTTCCATTCAAACAGAACCTTTTCTTTGGTTGACAATAAACCGGCCACCGCTGCAATAACAAGTGGCAAGCCTTGGCATTGTCTAACAATTTCAAGAGACAATTGCTTTAACTCTAAAGGACAACATCCATCGCGCTCAAATTGAAATGCCTTTTTCAGAAATAACTCCCAAGAACTTTCTTGAGACCAAGGTTGTAACTTCTTGACAAGATCAAATACAGTGTCTTTACAAGAAGCTACAACCGCATCATTGCGTGTTGTGATAATAACCCTACTACCTTTGTCATTATTAGGCAAAACATATTTCATAACTCCCCAAAAGTCGGTGTGCCAAACATCATCAAAGACAAAAACGTACCTCTTGGCCTGCAAACATTGTCTCAGTTGGCTAATTACCTCTTTCATCATGTCGATTTCTCCCACATTACACTCAAAAGTTGGACAAAAGTACCTTTTCATGGTCATTAGTAGCACATCCGGGTTGTATGCTTGAGACACGGTAAACCAAGCTCGACAATCAAAGTGTCCTTTCACCATTTCATTGTCATAAACTTGCTTAGCAAGAGTAGTCTTACCAACGCCGCCTTCACCTACGAATGAAATCACCGTGCGACTGAGTTCTCCTTCAACCAACCTTGTTACTAATTCATCCCGGGTAGAGTACACATCCATAAATTCATCTTCACCAATGAATAGTGAGCCCAATCGAGGATCATAGCGTTCAAAGCTCGTGAGTGCTCTGCTACTTGAGGATCCTAATTTTTCCAAGGAATTGAAGCCATATCTTTCACCTCTATCCTTGATTTCACGTAACGATGCTTTGATGCTTTTAATGGCGAAAGCAACATCATTACGTGATTTAAAGGACTTAAAGAAGTGACCTGTTTTATGGAGCAGACCAATGAAACCATGCAGGTGACTGCGTTGTGCCACACGAAGAAGGTATTCGTCCATGACATCTTCTATGTGGTACGCTTCTTCTCGTACTTGTTTCACCCAAGTCTTCACGCCGTCGTTCACATCTCCTTTCTCCAACTTTTCCTCTGCCTCGATGAGGAAACACTGAATGCTCTCCAATTCATCTTTCAGACTCTTCACTTCTCCATGGACTCTCCTGAACAAAGTGGCTCTTTTGAGTAGTAGCTGAACCAACATATCAATGACAGGAGTCACCACAGTTACAGTTTCTGCCATTTCTCCTCAGTGATTAGTTGCAAAAAAGATCACAAGTTGAGATTAGAAATTAGCATACAAGCGAAAGGCTTATCACTATTATCAATTGCGTGCAAGATGCGCCACCTATTCAACTATCCCTAAAGTCATTTCCTATCATTTCCTATCATTTTCTTCATTACCCTTAGTAATCCAATAACCAATTGTATGCGGACAAGAGACTCGCGGTCAAGAAAATACAACTGAGACTGGTTTTTCAGGTTGTATTTCGCATAAAAGTCGTTTGCATACCAAATGAAAAACTTGGAGTTCCTTCTGTGTGGGTACCGACTCATTACTTTAGTGATGAAAGGGATACCATTAAGATGTATCCAATTGAATTATTTTTTTTCCTATTAAATCTTATCATTTTAAATGTATCCAATTGAATTTTTTTTCTCTAATTTATTCTTGTGAAAACAGGTTTTATTTCAAATTGGTCCCTTCTATAATAGTTTTGGATATAATCTAAGCTATATCAAAAGTGATCCATTAATTTACCTTTTCTCAAATGTGTTCCTAATTAAGATTTTTTTTTTCAAACAACCTTCTCAATTACTATTTTCTCACACACATAACTTTTTTTTTTTTTTTTTTTGCAATTTGTCATTGTTGAAGTAATATGTATTTATTCAAATGTCCCCTGCATACTTCACGATCTTTTTTTCCCCTTCCAACACTCACAGCTACTATTTTCTCATGCGTATTAGACACATCCTTGATAATTTTTTTATCTAATTTACTTGCTAAAATTGTTATTACTCAAATATGCTCAATAGTTTATACATACACTATTCATGTAATGACTGAGAAAATTCCAGACCTTAAATAATACAATTCATG
>NW_010357666.1:0-773 GCF_000414095.1 Morus notabilis
GGTTCGGTTGGTGCTTGGTGGAAGCGTATTTAGTGAATGTATGATGTTGATGGGATAGCCTGGGAACAATTTGAAGCACTCTTTAACGAGTAGTTCCTTCCTCAGAGTTACCGAGATGAGAAGGCCATGGAATTTATGGGCCTACAGCAAGGGGACATGTCTGTAAGGGAGTATGAAGCCAAGTTCAATGAATTATCTTACTTTAGTCATTCCCTGATTGAGTCTGAGTACATGAAGTGCCTCAAGTTCGAAAGAGACCGTAAGGGCGTATTTCATAAGTAAGTGGTGGCCGTAAGGCATCGAGTCTACAGTGACTTGGTTATAGCGGCCATCTGCGTTGAACAAGAGCACCTTGCTTTTCTCCAGAGTAGGGAAACCTCAAGCAGAACTTCAGGCGGACCCCAGAGAAATAACAGAAGAAGCCGCGATCAGGGGCAAGGTCGTGGGGGAGTACCTAGCGGTAGTAGCAGCTCTTTGGGAAGTGGGAAGAGTGGACCTTATTGTTACAAGTGCCACCATTGTGGGGAGTTATGACATATAAAGAGAAACTGTCCTTATAGAAGTCAACAGGTGAGCCAATAGACCTAACAAACTCAATAGACTCAAAAGGGTGTTATTCCTAGTCAAGATAGACTCCCACAGTTCACACCCTTATATCAGCCCCAATTGCTTGTCCAGATGCCAACTTCTTCTGCACTGATCGTTCATCCAGTGAACTACACTAATTTTTGGCCACAGGCCTCGGGATCAGTATAACCTGCTCCACCACAATA
>NW_010357667.1:0-12723 GCF_000414095.1 Morus notabilis
GACTTTTTCATTTCTCTCTCATTTTACACTAAATCAAAAAAATCATTTTCATTTATGTTTTTTGCCTTTAATTGTATCAAACGCCGTTTCTCTCTCATTTTTATTTTTTCTTTATCAAAAAACATGAAAAAAAAAAAATAAAACCAACTCTAAACAGAGCCATAATGTCCATTTATACATTCACAAAAGGATAAATTGCACTTTTACCATAAAATTTTGATCGTACCCCGTATAAACAATTTTATATATTATATATACACCTATAACATTTGTTTCTTCTTTACAGTCATTGGTGTATCTTATCATATTTTGTTCTCTAGGTTTTCTCGTGCTGCTGCACTTGTTCGCTAGGTTAGTTGTGCGAACAAGTTGCAGATAGGATAACATACCAAATTAATCTATACTTCATGCCACCAAATAAGCATCGTACAACAAATGCACCCTTTTTTTTTTTTTTTGGTAAGAGTACAACAAAGGCAACTGGTATACTATATAGTACGATGTAAACAACGTATTTGACGAACCCTTATAAGAAAATTATCTTGAACTGAATAACAAGACAATTGCTTTCTGAAAAATAACAAGACAATCATTAACAAGTATACATTTTCTGTCTGCTTTAAATTCTTCTTTACGTGCACAACACTCTAACAGAGTGTTCCATTTTAATCTCTCTTTTCTTTTTTGGTGCAAAAGTGAAAACTGAAAACCATTTTTTTTTTTTGGCATGAACTGAAAACCAATTTGCTTGTGTGCGATTAGTGGTGGCAATTTGGGTGATGATACGAAACACGACTCGAAATCCGCACGAAGTTAGCGGGTTTGAGTTTATTATAAATTAGGTTTGTATCATAATTGGATTGACACGATTAATAAATGGGTTGGGTTAAGGTTAACCTCCAAACACGACGTGATACGAATTGACACAATTAACCATATGTGTCATCTGCAATTTAATTGTATGTGATATAACATAAAAATTTATATGACATATTAAATACAAGTAATATGAATTTTAATATTTGTAGGTAAAATTCATTTCTTTTTCTTAGAGAAAAAGATAAATTGACTAATGTCGGGACCCGATATATTTGTTGGGTACAACGTGTACAAGGTATACATATGCAAGTACCAGATTCGGTGGTGTCGTTGCTGACGCGGACGAAACAGGCGGCGTTCACAGAGGAGCTTGTACAGTATGACCTCCAATGAAAAAGAGGGGATTGGCTAGGCCCAAAGTAAGCCGAAGAAATCAGCTTCTAGGACCAACATTGCTGCCAAGTTGCTAAGGAATTCTCGACTATGCGCATGGGAAGATGTTGAACTCAGTCATGGAGATCGCTTGGACGAAGTATGGTGGGAGGAGTTACCAAACGGTTAATGGAGGTTTGACTCAGAGAGTGTGGATAAGGTTATTTCAAAGGAGGAATGCTTTGAAGACAAGCACGGGTTGCCTCCGGAGTGGTTGTCTAACTCGTAAAGTGCGGATAAGGCTTGGTTCAGAGAAGTGTTCAGAGAACAAATATAGGTTGCCTCCATGAATGTGTATCAACAGATGAAGTTTATGCTTTTTCAAAAGTGTGCTCCGAGATGGCAGAGTCTAGGCACGGAGGCAGATTTTCATACATCCGGAGAAACCTCAAAAACTTCAAATGTAGCTTGTTGGCGAGTTTGGATATATCAAACGATGTGTTTTGAGACTTTTTGAGTGAAGTTTCTATGAAGGACTTCAAACCCGAAGAGCACAAGTTTGAAGAACAACACTCAAAGGGATGAACTCAAGTTGTAATCTTTCAGAAAGAATGTGTGTCAAAAAGGCAGTCTCAGAAGTGTAATGTCTATGTCTCCTAAATGAAGAAGTTAAGGGGTATTTATAGGAGAAGGTTTGGGAGTCTTGGGTGGTTGCTCCAGAGCCGTACAATCACGCCTTGCTAGAGGCTTGTACGAACCATTTCCCTCCGGAGCACCTGCATCAGGTGACATTCCTCCTTGACAAACAAATTGGGCAAAAATGATTGTATTTGGAGACCAAATTCAAAATTCTAGCTAACAGTGGACCTTCCCCAAGTCTAGAGATCATGGAGTGTATTACTAAATATAGTGCTCTGTGGACGCTTCTATTCTTGGAGGTCTGAACACATGTTAGACCAGCTTCAGAGCGCTGCCTTCCAATTTTGACTAAACAGCCATCGCTGGAGCACCTGACACATTCAATCTTTATGAAGCACATGAAGAACCTTCGGACACAGGGGAGTCTCTCGGAGCATAAGAGGTATCCTCAGTCACAGAGGAGTCTCTTAGAGCATGGGAAGTATCTCCATGGTGGCATATGCAGTGATGCCTCTGTGGGGGTGTCCACAGTGAGTCAGTGACACCTTCGGAGCAACAACTGTCATTGAGACGAATCCTTGCTAGCTCCAAAGGAAGCTGGTCCAGAATAGAAAAACTTCGCATCTGGTGTCGGAGGGGAAGTTTCCTCAACTTAAATTCTAGACTTTCAAGTCTCCGAAGGCTAAGAAAAGGGTTTCTAAGACTCTTAAAAGGCAAACAAATGATCTTGGGGTTAGATTCTCCATCACTCATTCATTCCTTAGCCCAATTATTTTAAAACCCCCACGCGGGACTTAAAATTGGATCGGACTAAGAAACCAATGGGCCGTTCGATTTCTCTTGGCCCACGGAACTCGCGTGGCTTGG
This sequence comes from Morus notabilis, assembly GCF_000414095.1. Lineage (NCBI taxonomy): Eukaryota > Viridiplantae > Streptophyta > Magnoliopsida > Rosales > Moraceae > Morus > Morus notabilis. The sequence continues at coordinate 2,698 of NW_010357667.1, forward strand.
GTCCACAAATCAAACCCAATCTCATCACGGGACAGAATCATTAGGCCTGGACCTTTGTATGGGCTTGATACAAAAACAGTCATCAACAACCAATAAACATGTTAAACGTGTCTTGATCGTATTAAATAAGTCATTTTTATATTAGTTATTTATTCAATATATAAATTTAAACGGGTTATGCGGGTTCACACGATTAACACGATTAATAAATTAGTTGTGTTTGGATTAACATTTTTTAACACTTTTAATTAACGGGTCGTGTTTAGTTTAATGTTTTCTGACCCAATTAATAAACAAATTGGCACGAATACGACCCACTAACACGAATTGCCATCCCTAGTCAATAACTATTAAAAACTATCAAAATAACCTTAACTATTAATTGGTGGATCTGAAACGTGTTCTAAGATGTTTTGAAAGTCCAGACCAAAATGGAATTAAAAAAAAAAAATCAGAAATAGTGGAAAATAAACTAATATGAAAAGCTTAAGAAATTATATAGGCCAACTTTTAGTTATAGAAATTAATAGGCCATAACTTGTCAAGTTATGGTTCATAACCAGATAAGTTATGGACAAACTTGTCAAGTTATAGTTCATAACCAGACAAGTTATTGACAAAAACTGTGAATTATAAACAATAACTTGTCAAGTTATGGTTCATAACCAGACAAGTTATGAACGAAAACAGTAATTTAACCTATGTATTAACTTATGTAAACTATTGACCTATTAATTTTAATTCATCTCACGTCTTGACCTATTTCCCTCTTTCTCCCTTCAAACTTCAGTTAAAAAAAAGGGAATCCAAAAAATTTTCCCAACTCTCTTGCTCGGTAAACATCCACAAATCCCACTGCTTCTAGAATATCCAGCATACTAAGAATGTCCAACAAAGTTTCAAATAATATAATCCAATCTCACAAATTACAACATGTGCATCACTGGACCTTTGATCAGGTTCCCAAATCTAAGCTCATAATGCGAAAGAAAAAAATAATAATAATTGTGAGAAAATAATTGTCATAATTACATGTACATAAACAGGGTGTGCTACAAGTGACTCGGAAATCAATTCAGAGGAAAAATGGACGCATTATTTCTTAACATGAACCATCAGTGGGATTACACAGAAGAAAACTTGGCTACCATTTTGGGAAAAAAGCTTTTGCCACAGTGCTGGAAAGGAAATTTTGTTTTCGTTTTCCTTTTTTGCTTTTTGAATAAAGAAAAAATAGGAAAATCTAGTGTTAATTGTTGCGTTGAATGAAGGAAAAAAAAAATTCTATCTATATGCCGCTGGCAGAAGATCGCGATGAACGGCTGCGGCTGCTTGGACTGGAATGATCTTTCCTCAATATGGCTTCCAGATTCTGAAAGCATTTCAATGGTCTAACCTGTACATGTTAAATGAAGCCAGAGAGAAAAGGAGGTCGTTAGTTAAATAAAGACCATTAATCCACAGAGCTATCCAAAAGAAAACAAAGACAAAATGCCACTAAACTACCATACTTCAACAGTCCCCTGTTTCCTATGTGTCTATTTGAAAAGATTGAACATTCATATGAACTTATTCAAGGACTTAAAAAAGCAACTCATCAACAGATACATACATATATATATATATATATATATATTTCGGGAGAAATTCACCAATACTAAATTTACCAAATATGTAGCATGCACAAATTTCAGGTGAATGCTGGTATCTTATGACTCTATTCTAAAACTTACCATCCAGAACTTGAGATTTTAATATTTTTATCGAGTCTATAAAAACAGATGATATTCTCTGATATACATCTGTCGTTATTGTTCACTGGAATGATATAATCATCTAAAAACTTGCAGGAGTGCATAGCTCTATACACGACGAAAGTGGATTATTTAGAGAACAAACCTTCCAACGTCTCTTATGACCAACACGGTTGTATATGAATTCGAGCCTAGTTATTATTTGCCTGAATGTTGGCCTCTTAGCCGGCTTCTCGTTCCAGCACTCCACAATCAACCTATAAATAGGCATTAATTTGAGAGATCAGTTAAATTTTGAGGCCCAAAATGCACCTAAAGAAAACAAAGGAAACACATAAAATCATATTTCTGAGAGGTGAACAAGTTCAGTAGCATCTTAAAAGCTATTTGCTTCTTCAGAAAACAATTAGACAAGCACAGTTACAAAGATAAAAGTATAGAACGAGCTTCATGTTCAAGAAAAGAGCTCAAAATGTCTTTACGAATTTCACGACGTTCTTATTTTCCAAGTTGGAACTTAAGAAAATAAAAAGTTTAACAAAGAAACTAATGAACAAAATAGTAAGGAAAAAAAATCAAATATGAAAAATTCTTAAAAAAACTTTGAGTACTTACTCTTTAAGACCGTGTGCATAATGCTTTGCAGAAGCCCTAAAAGGTGGTCGTTCACCGGCAGCATATGCTTTATGAACTTCATTATCTTGCTTAACAGAAAATGGTGGATACCCTTCTATCATCTGCAACATAGTAAAAACTAAATCGGTCAAGCCTGATATGAGTGAGCTTTCCCTGAAGACAACAAATTAGATGTTGGAACAACCTAATGCATTAGCCAAACCATAAATGTAAGCATGGACCTCATACTCAGACCATAAGAACAACGGATTGTTATTGGAAATGTATAAAATCTCAGCCAGTCCAAATCAAATTATTGTAACATTTTTGTGAATGTCAATATAGTTGAAATTTGAAACTAACAAGTTTATAGAAGAATTCCAAATGCATAATCTCCTTTGAACAGTGGATGTTAGAAAGAACTGTAGTTGGGACATGGACTAGATTGGAGAGAGCAATTCTTTCAAGGAAAATTGTATATCAAAAAAAAGAATGAGACAAATTACCTCTTGCAGGATTAAAGCAAAAGAGAATACATCCACTTTGGTATCGTATTCTTCATTTCTAAAAACCTCTGGAGCCATATATCTGCCTGCCAGTGACAATAAATATATTCCATTTAGAAACTACAAATTAGTAACTTATTATGTTGATTTAAATAAAAGAAATTTAAGGAAAAACATGAAACAAGGCATGAAGATGATCCAGATACATTTTCACTGCAGATAAATAAAACACATTACTTCTTGCAACATTTAAATAAAATGGAAATCATGATATTTGAACTAGACGCAACACTCACAGGAAGTTTCTTGACAAGTCAGAGGCCTATCTTCCTTAACTGTTAGCAATTTGCTAACTCCGAAATCCGCTACTTTCAGATGTCCAGAATCATCCCTCAATATATTTCTGTTCTCTTGAAGGTAAGCAATGAAATAAAATAAAATAAAATCACCGGCCATTTAGACTATATGGAATATGCAGATATTGTTCAATATGTATTGCAAATATTGGCATATGGCAATTGATCCAAATTTCAATGGTAAAATAAGCTTCGATAAAAGAACTTACGAAGGCTCAAGATCACGGTGAATTATTGGTTCTGGCTTATTTTCATGCAAATAGCTCATTCCCCTGTAAACATCGAAAATATTTGATTATTGTTGGCATAAGATTTCTCCAAATTCATAAGCCAGTCTGGTTAGAAAGAGTAAGAGACCTTGCAACATTGAGTGCAAATTTAACAGCTGTTGTTGCTTTAAGTGGCCCTTTCCTTTTCAAAAATGCACGAAGGTCTCCCTACACCACAAATAAAGCAAATAAAGGTCAGAACAGATAAATGGTATCGACCAATCCAACCACATATTGCCCTGAGCATTACACAGTATTGAGTTTCTCTCCACTCTACATGATGAAAGGGTTAGGAAAACGAACAGAGCATAGTAGAGGACGAAGTAGAGTAATTTCCATCTACAACCAGAATTCCAATTCACTTCCCGAACATAAGAAGAAAAGTAATTTTGCAGCAGCGCAAACTAAGATGTATAATACCTAAATAACCTCACATATTTATTAACTTTCCAGAAGTATAAAAGCCAGTAAAATACTATTTTTATTCCACACAATTCAAAAGTATGATAAAAACCTTGGGCAAATATTCTGTCACAATCATCATGGGACTACTTTGAGTCACTGCACCCAGAAACTGGACTACATTTGGATGCCGTATTTTCTGAAGCAATGCAAGTTCATCTCTAAATGCCCTCCTGCAGGGGACAAGAGAAACGCTTTAAACACCGTAACAAAAATTAAAAAATACCGAATCATAAAAATAATAAGAGGTCTATGAAAAACCAACACTTTATCCTCGTCACAAATCAAGCCATCCCCGAGCTTCTTCACAGCAACCTCTATTCCACGCCATGACGCAATACGGAAGGTCCCCTGAGGCATCCCACAAGGTTGCATTTCAAAATGAAAGAGAAACCAAAGGCATTTTTTAAGACAAATGAGATACATACAGTATCCTCTTAATCAACAAAAATAGGGTGTCAAAGCAAATTGAGCAAGGAAATTGATTGAGTATTATAGTATTATGTCCTACCACACATAGAAAATGCAATTGGAATATAAAGAGAGTGACACTTTCATTCAAACCAGTGGAGGGTGGATATTCAATACCCAGAAAGGAGCTTGATTAGAATAACTGAACAACTTCAAAGACTACACAGATTACTTTGCTTTTCGTATGAATATAAGAAATTCAGCACGTTAATTGCAGAAACGTCAAGATCAAATAAAAATAAAATAAAATAAAAAGTTTATATTTCTCGTTGACAATTACTCTCTCAAACGACGGAACATTGATTTAAAACAATGTGGAAAACATCAATTAAAATTTTTACCTTATCAATCTCAACACTGTTGGTGAAATCAAGCTCCTTTGGATCAATCTCGTACTCGGGAATCTCACGGGCATGTCTAACGTGCATAGGATTAGGAGCAATCTGAAAATCATACAACAAAATGTAAATAACTAAATAAATAAAACTATAAAAAGAAGGGAAAAAAAAAACAACCCAAAAAATAAATAAATAATAGACCAGATGTTTGGCGCCATGTTTCTCCAAAGTTTTGATAACATCGTCTTTATTGTAATGAATCGCATCCGCAAGAGGCTGTTCATCGTTCAACCGACATTATTAACATTACATAATTCCTCAACAAAATCGAAAGCTTTTTTCCAAAAAAAAAAAAAAAAAAATCATCGGCGATTCTTACAGTGCTACCCCATCGGTCCTTGGTGTCGACCTTCGCGCCGCGGTCTAGAAGCAGCTCGACGACGTCGTTGAGGCCCTGGCAAGCGGCGACATGGAGAGCCGTCCGATCATCGATGTCGCAGAAATTGACGTCGATCCCAGAGTCCAAGAGCTCCTTGATTCCGTCCAAATCCCCTTCGTTGGCCAAGTACATAAGCCTCACTCCGGGATCCACCTCCACCGAGTCGTCCTCCTCCGGCGCCGTCTTCCCCGGCGACTCCATGTCCCGGTCCGGTGCCATCGACGACTGCTTTCCCAGAGTGAATCTCAACGGCGCCGTTTTCGTCGCCTCCATTTTTGTGTCGTTTCAGTATCAACTTTCAGACAGATCGAGAAAAGGAAAGAAAATAAAAATAGGGAATATCGAAAGATAATAATAATAATGTAATAGTAGTAATACTTTACTTAATTTCTGCTAAATTCTCGCGTCGGTTTTGTTGGGAAAAGTATCTTTTGAATTTGTTGGTAAATATATACAGTGACGCAGGAGAAAACGTGGGTCGGTGGGGTCCACGCGAAAATATTTGGAAGGCGCGTTGGGAGAAGCTTCGACGCAGGCCAACGAAGCGCGTGTGGTGATGATAATATAATAAAACCTTTTTTTTTTTCTTGAGGTGAATATAATAAAATCTTTAAAAAAAGTGTTTTGTTGACTTTTTGACTAACGGTGAAACCGTGATTTAACGGCACCTGAGCGTCCGTCGTCGGTGTGGAACGCCGCAGTAAAATAGGGGGAATGAACAGTCAACGTTTATAGTTCACTTAACAGTTGGCACGGTTCTTGTAGTTACTGTAGATGTTTTTTTTTTTTTTATTTATTGCTAAATATCTTTGTCACAAGGAAGCGACTGCCGAAAAAAATACCCTTATAAATTTAACCGACGTTTGATTTATAAATTTAAAATTATTTTTAATTTATGTGTATTTTTTATAAAAAAAAATATTATAATAAATATAAATTATAATTTAAATTATGATATAAATCTTGATATTAATACTTGTTTAGTATATAAATTCTATCACAGTGTAAATTCATAATTTTAGTTTTATTATAGTGTTTTTTTCTTAAAAAAATTTAAATTTCAAAAATCATCATTAAAAACCTTATTTGAACTCTGATTTGAACTTGTATACCAAACGGGTCCTAATGATTTTAATCCTTTTTTTTTACTGTGGTAATGAATTAAGGACTCATTCATTTCACCGATTTGAGTTTTTAGTTTTAAGTTTTTACAGTTAAAAGCTCTTAAAAAATGTCACATCTCAACTTAAATTAAAAACTCAAATCTGCAAAACGAACAATACCTAAATTCTTTATTGATGACTGATAAGCTAGCACTACTTTACATGTTAACACGGGAATAATCCTTTTTTTTTTTTTTGAAGGGATGAAGAATAGTTTTTCGGTCTTGCTTTGAATTTCAAAGAAAAATGATTTAACCTTTGTAATTGCAAGTGTTTCGGCTGCCACCTTTTTTAAAATTTTTATTTTTCTTCCCATTTTTCTGGTGAATTTGAACATGAACTAATTTTCATAAAGTAGTGAATCAAAAGATTTCACTACATTCATGACACTTTTTCTTCACGTGCTTTCTATGATTCTTATGCTTGTGGAATCAAGTGTATCAAAACTAATAAGAAAAAAAAAGATAAACTTCAAAATCATGAGAATCCGTTCATTTCACCGATTCGAGTTTAGAATTCGAGTTTTGTTACAGTAAAAAGCTCTCAGAAACAATCACATCTAACTTTTTTGCTACAGTAAAAAACTCTCACATAAAATCACATCTTAACTCGAATTACAAACTCGAATCAGCGAAGTGAACGGATAAGTGTCTTTTATCCTTTATTAGTGACTGTTTTGGAGGGTAATGGATGGATTTAATTAAGTAGCATTATCTTAATTAAAAACAAAGTTGGTAAGCACAAAAAGAAAGTTGGTCAATTGTCAAAATCATTCAGAGCAAAAAAAATAAAAATAAAAAATAAAAAAGTCAAAGTCTTTCTCTTCTATGTTTGTGCGTGTGCTTTTGTAATCAAGGTCTTATGTGTCATTTACTTCACTTCAAGAAAATTATTATATTTGGCAAGTGGGTTACCAATATATACCTGAATACAAAAAAGCAAAGATCTCGTTTATTTCACAAATTATAGTTTAGAATTCAATTTTTGTTACAGTAAAAAATTTTTAAAAATAATCACATTTAATTTTTTTTATTATAATAAAAAACTCTCACATAAACTTACATTTTAATTCAAATTAAAAACTCGAATTAAGAAACTAAACGGACCTAAAATCTTCTCATTCAAGAACTAGTAATAGAAAATGGAATATTGCTAAGAAGCGACAAAATAGGTCTATGGAAACAAATAAACAAATAAAGGAATGAAGGAATCTACCATAAGGATAGATTTATATTCTTTATTTATATTATATATTTGGTGGATAATTTGAAAAGTATAACTTAGGGGACTCAAGATAGGAAGATGGTGATAATTAATGACTTTTGTGATGAGGTTTTGACGGGAAACGAGTGGGGCTCACAAGATCCAGCTAAAAAAAAAATTTATTACGATGAGACTTTGAAATGGTAAACATTGGTAGTTATCTATAAATTTCTCCACGTTTATCTCACTCGCAGCCTCGTTTTTGTGGATAAGAACACGCTCGGTCCAATTATTTGTCATTTTGTCTTTTGTTTGAAGAAATCAGTCTTTAATTTTCATATTTGTTATCTTTTTCTATAGTTTCTGTAGAGATAGGACATAAAACGACAGGTGTTTATTATAGATGAAATGCTAAAAGGTTTTCTCAATGCAAAGAATGCTCCAAAATGTTGTTTAATGCATATAAATAAATGCATTCAACGTATTTATTGATCCTATATTTATAGAAAACTATCAACAAAATTTCGAGAAGTAATAAGCTAATGGATTAACTAAATCCTTTTCGCCCAAAATAAAAAAGGTTGACAGCTTCCTTGGGGTTCAAGTTGACATTTTTCTGCAGAAAAACAAGTTCAAGTTGACATTTGTTAATTGAGTTTTTAGCACATTTATCCCTTAAATTTGTCATAGTTTAATAAATTACCTTCTAAATTTTTAATTTTGACAAGTTATCTCCTCACTTTATAAAGTTGTTACAAAACGCCATATTTTGACGACAATCGTGTTAAATTAGTGCCAAAAAAATACGTTCAATTAAAAATTTTAACATTTTAATTCAAATGTAACACAAATATTTTAATATCTCAACTTTTAATCCCATAAATCTACTAAAAATTTAAGCAAGTTTAATTAAATGAGACACATTACAATAAATTTACAAATTTAAAAAGTAATTTATCAAAATTAAAAGTTTAAGGAGTAATTCGCTAAACCTTCAAGAGACTATCAAGCCAAAAACCCTTCTTGATTCAGCGTTTAAAAGTTGACAAATTCTTATCGCCTCTTAAAACCTATCTAAGTGAGAAATCATATTTTGACCACAATCGTGTTAAATTAGTGCCAAAAAAATACGTTCAATTAAAAATTTTAACATTTTAATTCAAATGTAACACAAATATTTCAATATCTCAATTTTTAATCCCATAAATCTACTAAAAATTTAAGCAAGTTTAATTAAATGAGACACATTACAATAAATTTACAAATTTAAAAAATAACTTATCAAAATTAAAAGTTTAAGGAGTAATTCGCTAAACCTTCAAGAAACTATCAAGCCAAAAAACCTTCTTGATTCAGCGTCTAAAAGTTGACAAATTCTTATCGCCTCTTAAAACCTATCTAAGTGAGAAAAATGCCATTTCAGTATTATCTTATCTGAATGGGTGACCATTCTACATACAAAGCGGAAGTTCTACAATGGGAGTGCCATTGGTCATTGTTCTCTCTAGTTGTTCTGAATCATTCAAAGATGAAATTTTAAAAGTCAAAATGTTGCTTTTTTTTTTTACAATTAATATTAAGGAAAAAAACAAGAAATTAACACCTAATTATTTAAAATGGTATAAATAATAAGTTTATATAAAACCATAAAAAACCATGTATTTTTTTCTTAATTTAATTATTTTATTATACCATACAATAGGTTAACGTCTGATAAAGTGGGTATAAAAATAACTATTTCATAGACATTGAAGTTCATAATTGTAACTAAAATAGCCCTTTGACGTCTATATGAGGAGCCATTGATGTTCGTGGACAAAATCTTATCTCATAAACAAAATGGGAATTTCTCCAATTATCCACTCTATCGATAGTCTCAGTTTTTAACCGTTAGATATTAGTCAAAATCACATTAAATTAAAAAAATTACCGAACAGATAAATTTTAATACAAATCTAATGGTTAAAAAATAAGAATACTTGTAGTCTATTTTTACAAAAATTACCAGAGAAAATCCCAAAATAAAGTTAGCAAATACATATTCATAAATCCACCTCTGACCAATTATATTGTTACATTTCATAAACAATTTCAATGTGACTTTCAAAATTTCTCATTTCTACTTTCATTCCCAAAACAAAACAATTTTCAAAGCACCGCCAAGCGGACCGTAAGTTTCTTTTCGGTAGTTTTGAAGGGACTCCCTTTTTCGATTGAACTTTAAGAAGCTATAACATGAACATACAACTTTTAAAGTTTAAATTTTCGCTTGTTTAAATGCTACTTTCCTGGCAATTCCACAGTTGGATACATGGTTTCATCAGTTAGATTATAGACGTTAAGTTATTAGTTATGATGTTGAAGGATCATGGTTAGAATTATTTCCCTCCTAGTTTCATCACATACAACAACATTTGTAGAACTAATGCACCCAATATATATATATATAT
>NW_010357667.1:24258-79346 GCF_000414095.1 Morus notabilis
GACAGCCGAAACAGGATTAACCTCTCACCTTCAAAGAAAAGAAAATCACTGTAAATCTCATATACATTTGTTTGTTTTACTTCGACTTTTATTGCTCTGGTGGTAAACGATAAGGTCGTCTAACTCTTAACACATATTCATCCAATTCATCATCATCATGAAAACAATAAGAACGTGATAACAAAGACAATTAACAAAAGGAAGCGCAATGCCTCCATCCCAAACAATGATGAAGAGAACCAAATCACATACTTTTCAAAGCATAGTGATGCTCAACGTCACATATACCTCATTTAAATAGCACCAAACCTCTCTCTCCCTGCTTCTTTAGCATGAAAACCCTCTTTCTATGAATAGGCACATTTTCCTTTGACCTGAATAAGGGAAACTATTGTTTTTAAAAAAACCAAAAATGTCATAAACTTATCCATACTTAGAGACAATATTCAGGGTGTTGAGCGTATGAATCCTAATGAGCCTAATTACCACTTTTCAGGCATGTATTTTCTCTTGTAATTTTCTTCTTCATCATAGTCAAACTCTGCTGCAGCCGAAAGTTGGGGTATTTGGCCTTATTCTTTTCAAGACTCAAATTTTATTGCTACATATTTTCTCCCACCAAAATTTAAATTCAACCTTTTAATACTAAGGGCATCTAATTCTTAACACATCACCATTTCAGTTCATCATTCAGAAAATATAAAACATAAAAACTTAGTCAATTAACAAGAAATAGTTTTTTTTTTTTTTTTTTCCTCAGCCGTTGGATGAAGGAGAAGGTAAACGCACTGGTAAAAGAAAGTACCAGTGGCCACACGATCCACGCTAGCGTTATAAGCCCTGAGGCCCTCGCACGCCGATCTGAACTTGGCGAGAGCATCATCAGGCGTCAATCTGATGGCCCCAACGACGGTGATGTGGGGCTCGAACTGGGGCCCATTGAACTCGGCTCGAAGCCCCTCCATCAGCTTCCTCAGCCTGGCGCCAACTTCATCCGGTGGAATCGCCCACACAGAATAAACTTCTTTCTTGACTTCTTGTTGGTCGGAAATCGTTTCTGGGGTTGCCATGAAATTGAAGACGAGGAAGAGAGAGAAGCCCAAAAGTCCGAGAAAGGCTAAGGATTTAATAAAGTAGAGGTTTTGGAACATTAACAACATTCATGCGAGTTGATGAGTGATGAGAAAAATCCATTTCTTTTGTAGCTTTTTTGGTAGATCAATTCAATCCATGGTGATAATATTTTATTTGGTTTGGGTTAAAATAATGGTTAATTGAGAAAAAAAGATTGAAATTGAGGTGTTAAATTGTTGGCGTGGCATTACGCAACTTCCGATAGTGGATTGTGGTGCAGTGTGGTAAAGACGCTTTTATTTATGTTTTAAGGTTTGATATTTTGCGTTCGTGCCTTGTTATCTTATTTTTTATGAAAAATTAAGTGGATCTTCGGAAGCTCATAAAAGTAAAAATTAATTAAATAATTAGTAAAAGATTAATTTAGACTATTTTTACATATTTAGAGGATGTTTGGTTGGAAGATTTAAATTATGATTTGAATTATGATTTATGGTTCGTTACAGTATTTTTTCTCATAAAAAATACACGTAAATCAAAAATGATTCTAATCACATGATTCTAATCCATGAATCAAACGTCTCTTTAATGGTTCTAGTTCTAGAGATTACTTCTAGGAAAATAGTAGAAAATATGCTAATATGAAAAGTTTAAAAAAGTATATAGGTCAATTTTTAAATATAAAAATTAATAGGTCATAACTTGTCAAGTTATAGTTCATAATTAGATAAGTTATGAATAAACTTGTTAAGTTATAGTTCATAGCTAGACAAGTTATGGGCAATTATAACCAATAACTTGTCAAGTTATAGTTCATAATCAGACAAATTATAGACGAAAATAATAATTTAACCTATTTCTTAACTTATGTAAACTATTAACCTATTAATTTTAATTTATCTCAAATATTAACCTATTTCTTTCTTTCTTCCTTAGTCCAAGAGGCCGATCTCTTCTTTTGAGTAAAAAAAAAAAAAAATTTGTTGGCTTTACGCGTGGAAAGCCACCCACATGCTTGAGTAGTGGAAGTGAAAAATTCATTTATTTTCGCTCCTTATGAATAAAAATAATTTAGAAAAAAAAAAAGCAATGGTAGATTCTTCGAATATCTTTATAAAGGGATTCGTTTACAAGAAGTCGTGATAAAGAGGATTTACCAATGTATGAATAGGAATCCAAACTCCGCAGAACAGGGAAACCCGCATATAGGAGCTGGCGTAATCTGAAGTTGGAGAGGTTTTCTCTTAGTTATGGCACCGATTGGAACAGATTGATTTCTGGGTGTGTGTGGAAAATATTGCATTTGGTGAAGTTCTTGTAATGGGCACATGTTTTCTGTAATGGGTACGAGTTGAAGAGGGACCTCGGTTTCTCAGGACTTGGGTATTGGGCTTTTCATCAGCCCAGAAGGAATTGAGAAGTTCTTGGGTGGAACTTGGAAGTCATACTTGTGTGGGGAGAGAGTGATATTTTAGAGGAGACTTCAGCAAATTTACGTGGTAATCTTGATAAATATTTTTTAAAGTGTATGAATCAAAATTTTTATTTTTATAATTTTTTTAATTAAATAATTATATTAATAAAAAAATATTTATTAAAAATAAGAGGTAAAAGTTTAAATTTACACATTTTTAAAGGTAAATTCTCTATTTTTTCAATTCCATTAATGGCTAAATTAAATTTTTGGATTAATCTCATCAATGATCCCTAAAGTTTATACTCTTAGTTTGGTCTCAGACTTTTAAAACCTCTATAGTTGGGCTTTGAGGTTTTACTCTGGTTCAGTTTTGGTCCTACCGTTAATTAGGTGTTAAATATTTGATGAAATCTCTACAAATTAAGGATCAAAATTGAAATCAATAAACTTTTAAGGACTATCTATGAAAATTAACTTTCAATTTTTATTCTTTTAGTCCCTATACTTTATGTTTTCAATTTTTTCCATAATTTTCACAAATTCTGTCAAATATTTAACACTTAGCTGACAAAATAACTAAAACTAAAACAAAATAAAATCTCAAAACAACATGTGAGATGTGCTAAAAGTCAGGGATCAAAGTATAATTACGAGTAAGTTTTATGGGACTCACCCTAAATTTTTTACAAGTTTAATTAGCAAAAATAAAAAATAAAAAATAAAAACAAAAAACGAAACAAAGAACATAGATACTGTGATAAGATGACTGCTGGGTACACTAACTATAGTTCTAACTTTTTATATTTGTCATTTTTTTTTCATTAGTAAATAGAGTTATTATTAACTTATATGATATTTTTTAAACACTAATCAATAAGAAATAACAATTAAAAGTTGATCAAAAAAATTAGAATTGAAGTTGGTTTCTCTAGATCTATTCCTGTAATAATGTGTTTTTTAAACTTCAAAATCCCCTAAATCTAATATTTTTTTGCTCTTTCTAAACTTCATCAATAATTATAGCTTCTGGCATGACTTTATGTCGGTCTAACCGTCAAGTCCAATCTCGACATGAGTCATGAATCTGCTATAGAATAACACAATATAATATACAAAAAATAAGTTGTATTCAATAATATAGAACGTATTAATTTACCATATGTATTAATTTATACAATACAATGGTCATACTAAGGGTCTGTTTAGTTCACTGATTCAAGTTTTTAATACGAGTTGATATGTGATTTTATGTGAAAGTTTTTTATTGTAGCAAAAAAATTAGATGTGACTGTTTCTGAAAGCTTTTTACTGTAGCAAAACTCAAATTTTAAACTCGAATCGGTGAAATGAACGGGACCTAAATATTATACTAATGTATTGTTATACAATATGTTATTCTAATACGGTCAAATAAACATGCTGTAAAGTTTACGAAATATTTGAATGAGAAGAACTCCTGAAATGTTCTGCCCAAATATGCTTAAAAGTAATGAGAGGTCTTTGAATGAAAATGGATGCAGGAAATTTGGGAGGAGAGGAGCTGGGAGTGAATGAGTGATGCATTTTGAATTGTAATAATTGCCTGAATTAGTAGTTTTAAAGTTTTATTTTTGAGTGTAGTTTATTTCTCATTTAGTTATTTTTTTTTCCCCCAATTCACCATTTGCGTTCTTTTAGAAAAGTTAGCTCGTCATATTTTTTTTATAAGGCACCGTTAGTCTGTTATACTACTTCTTAATTCTTTCACTTCCTTTTTTCTTTTCATAAAAGGAAAAATTCTTTGGAATATACTATTCATTTTATCATTTCATCTTTATATTTTTCCATTGTCATTTGTGAAGCTCAAACAGTTTTTTTTTTCTTTTCTTTTTAAAGAAAACATAAAAAAAAAATATATAAGTAGCGACTGCCATCATATGACTGAAGGCTAGGTCTTTTGATCACTAAAGAGTATATATATATATAAGTAGCTACTGCCATCATATGACTGAAGGCTAGGTCTTTTGATCACTAAAGAGTATATATTAAATCCCAGTTCATGCTTGTTTCATTACATGGATAGATTTAATTATTTCCCAAGTATTAATCTTTGGTGCAACACGCAACTTATTGACAAGCGACTCTATACATACCCAACTTTGCCTAAATTTGTTCTAACGAATTAGAACGCAAAAAAAAAAAAAAAAAAAAAAAAAAAATTTAAAGACTCGCAGGACAAACTATACTATGCATAAATCCCATAATCGACATCGTTAATCAAGGAACTGAATGGCTAAAACTCCTAAACTAGTTTATCGATTTGTCATCTTTATTATATTCCTCGTTCTTTTTATTCAATCCCGTGAGTACACATCTCTTATCTTGTTTAATTGTTATATATTTTAAGAATTCATGTTTAGTAAATGTATTTATGTTGTATTAATTGCATTTTACAATTACTCAGAATCAGATAATTGGCTGCACCAGACCATTTGTGAAACAAGAGTTGAGTCACTGTCACGATGTGGAAGACAAAGCAAACATTGGAAGGGGTTGTGTTTTGATAACACAGAGTGCAACAAGAAATGCCAAGTTCTGGAGACAGCAGTCAATGGGATGTGTTGCTTGTTCAAGTGCACCTGCACATTCAAATGCTAGCCAACTTTTAAATCTCAATTTTTTTTTTCTACAATATTTTCTCTCTAAAAAATTTTGATTTTTCTTTTTTTCATACTTTTGAATGCACCTGCTGATCAAATATTAGCCATTTTGTGTCTTTTTTTTTCCTTTCTTTTTTTACTTCATGATGATCTATGACTTAGTTGCAATTGCCTAAGGCCCCTTAAGTAACTTATCAATGCCCCATTTTCACCGCATCATAAATATTACTCTACTCATTTGTTTGAAACTGAGGCCTTTTTTTTATTAAACGTCTTAAGATTGAGGCTTCTAATACATTTATATCCTCTATTTCAAATTTTTGTGTAGATGTGAGTGTGAGTATTTTGACTTCAAAAGTAATAAGTTTTAAGATATATACTCAGATAACTATGTTGAAGAACATTAATAGAAATAAATCATTTTATATAATATATTGACCGAGTAACCAATAATTATGATGAATATATACTTTTAGCAAGCAAAAAATAAATAAAGACGATATATATGTCCTGTGATGGGTACCAAAATTTGTGATTGGTAACTAGACTGAATTTTATTGGACAATGGTCTCTTTTCCAATTAAACTTATTTTATTCTTGATTCATCGAGTGAACGTGGAAAGAGTAACGTTCTCACTTCGATCAAGAATAACTTACATTAATTAGTAATTAGTTTGAGATTTTTTTTTTCCAAACGTAGTGTAAGAGATAGACGATGTAACTCCATGCATCAATAAGGGCCTTCTTTCGTGCATTATGATAATTGAAAATGTAGTGTAGGATAACATAATAATAATAATAATAATAATAATAGTAATCCAATGAATTATATCACTAGTATAATGACTAAAACCTCCTATGTGTTTATTCCAAATACAAAGATTATCCTTTGTTTATTTATTTTTTCTCTAATGAAACAAAATCTAACACTTTGTTTTTCTAATCACACAAAATTCCCATTCAACACCATATGTCTCGAAAATAATTCAAAATTGCCCTTAATATATATATATATATGGGTAAATGATGTCTTTTTTAAAGAGAAATCCCAAAAGCAGGAATACTTTGATCTTCAAAACTTCCAGCATTTGAGAGTAACCAATCCTTATTTTTTTTAATAAGAAATCGTTTCTTTTAGGGTAATGTTTAGGGTCAATTATTGTTCTTAAAGTTCAAGGAATCATTTCTTTTATAGAGGGCAAAAAAGGTGTTTTAACGTATAATATATTTGTATATGCATATATATATATATATATATATATATCCTAAATATATAGAAGGGCCAACATTGGCTTCTCTTCCTCTTTTCGTCATCTCAGCGCAGTACCGTCTTGGTGCTTTTTCTTTTCTTTTCTTTTTTTCTATTTTTTTTTTCTTTTGGTGCTTGTTTCATATGTCTACCATCTTTATTTTTTCAACTCCACCATTTTTATATTTATATATATATTATTTCTTTAATTTTATTTGCCCGCTATTGTCTCTAAGAAACGATCCTTTACCTTTTTTTTTTCTTTTATCTTTCTTTTTTTTTGTGTGGTTCTTTACTTCTTTTTCTTTTTTTTCCTGTTTAGCTCCATTTATCTACCATATTGTCTTATCATTTTCTCTCTCTTATAGTTTTCTTAAACTCTAATCTTAACTTTCCATCTAATAATCTCCTTACTTGTGATTTCAATTCTGATCTTTATTGCGGTTATGTTTTTTCATTCTTTTCATGGTCATTTTTTGTGTGTATGTGTGTTTATATATATATTTTATCATTTTCTCTCTCTTATAGTTTTCTTAAACTCTAATCTTAACTTTCCATCTAATAATCTCCTTACTTGTGATTTCAATTCTGATCTTTATTGCGGTTATGTTTTTTCATTCTTTTCATGGTCATTTTTTGTGTGTATGTGTGTTTATATATATATTTTTTTTTTCTGAAATGAAGAACTGAATCAACATTTCACTCGGTTTACAAAACATACATTTTTAACTCGTTAATTAATAAATTGTCTATTTTCACAGAAAATATAACACAATAATGGCATATCATGAGGGTTCTAGAAAGATAAATTAGTAAAAAAAAAATTAGAAAAAAACTAAAAAGAAAAAAAATCTAAAATACCAAATTAAATTATATCACCAATTCAAATCTGTTTTTTATAGAATATATTTATTGAATCTATTTGTTACTAATTTTCCCTCAGAAAACCCTAACTTGTTATACTCATGTTATGATTTGTCTAACAAATAATCAATTTAAACTAGATGATCAAAACCATATATTTTATTTGTCTAAAATTCTTCTTTGCATTTATTTTTTTAAACAAAATCTAGGTTATAAAACTTAATTTCAATTACAATTTAATTCGTGCAACGCACATAGTAGTTATATATAAAAAGTCGATCGTGCCTCAACCGTTTCAAGAAATATCCTTCCCCAAATTAAATTATTAATCAAATTAAGTATAGATGTAGACATAATTTATTTAAGAAATTCAAATATTCATCACAAATAGTGATGATCATTCGCCATTATAGACAAAGGTGGAGTAAAATAAATAAATAAATAAAACATATATGAACTGTGTCCAAGGAAAATAAAACATGTGGCCTCAGATAATTATGTACTATTTTGTGATAGTCACATATAATTAATTAGAGAATGACATACGGATCTATGCTAATTAATTACATTAATATAACAAACCCGCCAAATAAGAAAAAACAAAGGACTAGCTTGAATCTGCTAGTGCAAATCACACACTAATTTACTACAATATATAAGTCAATCTAAAGGCCACGCAAAAACATATTTTACTATTATATATAATGTACACAATCCCTATATGATCAGCTAGCCTTTGACTTAGTAGTATATGCTTGTCTCTACTAAAATTTGAATACCGACATTATCATTTCTTTATATATATATATATATATAATTAGTAAAGTGGGAGCTATACACATAAGCGCATATCGTATAAAAAATAAAGAAAAATAAAAAAGCTAACCTTTAAGATACATGATCAATATTTATATAATCCAGTTCCATTTATTCTCTTAAGTTTATAAATGGCTCCAAGTTGGGATACTTCCATAAGCGCATATCGTATAAAAAATAAAGAAAAATAAAAAAGCTAACCTTTAAGATACATGATCAATATTTATATAAACCAGTACCATTTATTCTCTTAAGTTTATAAATGGCTTCCAAGTTGGGATACTTCATTATAATCATCTTCAACGTCCTGATGATGAATAATACAGGTGAGTTTTGCAAAAATCAATTACTCTTTTCTATTATTTCAGACTTTATTCAAATATTGTTTAATTGCCGGTCTCTTAATGGACTATCTTCTGAAACATATGAATCTTTTGAATGAAAATTTTTATGTGATGATTATTGCTATATATAGATTGCCTACCCTGTACTGCGAGAAGCAGACATTGGAAGGCATTGTGCTTTTCTGGGTCACATTGTGAAGAAAAATGTCGTAATCTGGAGAAGGCAAAATCAGGAGGATGTATCACTTTAGGTTCCGTTCATTTCACCTATTTGAGTTTAAAATTCGAGTTTTATTATAGTAAAAAGCTCTCAGAAACAGTCACATTTTACTTTTTTATTATAGTAAAAAATTCTTACATAAAGTCACATATCAACTCGAATTAAAAATTCGAATTAACTAACTAAACGGGCGGAGTAAATTTGACTACAACGTTAAACGAAATATATGTGGAGGTCAATGAATGTATAGCAAGTATTATTTTGCAGACTTGAAGAGAGTAAATTGTATCTTAGCTAAATGAAACTTACCAACTGGTAGAGCTATTAGTCACTGTATGTTGGGCAATATTTTTCTGCGGATATGTGCAAAAATTGTCTTTTTTTAGGTGTTTTTTAGTAAATGGCCGGAGTTTTATAAAATTAAGAAAATGATTGTTTATTAGTAATAAACCACGGTAAATTATTGATACATCAGTTTATCACTGATCGATCTGGTGATTTATCCTACCACTATTAATTAGTTATAAACCGATGTTAAATAATCATAGTGTATCCATAATTGACCACTGTGAAAAAAATGTCATTTCCATAAAATAAAAAAAAAGAAGTCATTTACCTAAAAAAAAAATCTGCCATCAATTTAAAAGGGATTGTCAAATCGGCCACACACCTAATTTTTCTCTATTTGATTCTTCCATAGCAGTTGATGCTTTGTCTAATCGCACAAAGACAGTGCCATTGAATGGTTGGCTAGCTACTTAACATATTTTGTGCAGTAAACACACTTTTAGAGAAGAAAATCAAATAGTTTATAAGTTAGCTTCAGTGCTAATTGCTATTAGTGCCACAGATTATACATGTTAAAGTTCCATATTCGTAAATTGCAACATTTTTTTTTAATTACCTATATTGTCTTGATTCTCGGGGTTTTCCGTATAGAATTTCTTTAGATATCATTAGGTGTTTTAACGAGATATGGTAGAAATTGGACTCTAAGAAGTTTCCTCACAAATAATAGACGGAGTCGAGATCTGTTGTTCTAGTTTAACTGTCTCCTTAGCTATCCCTTCAATTAAAAAGACCATCCAATAGACTGATTTTTTTTTTCTTTAGAAAAGATAGAGCATCCAAAAAGCCATTAGGCACAGAAACACTGAAAGGATACATATTAAACATACACTAAGGTTGCATTTGGTATAAAGATTCAAATCAAGGTGATTTTGATTTTAGAACCAGAAGCATGATTTATGGTTTAAACTTGGGACCCAAACCCCGGTTCTAAAACCAGAATCAGAACCAGGGGTTTGAACCATCTAAAACTAAGGGAGGAGGTGGTTTTATTTTATAGGGTGGTTCTGGTTTAAAACATCATATCAAGGTTCAAACCTTAAACCAGAACCATCCAAACCAAACACTGATTTTTAATAACTGTTTTTTACTTTTTGTAAACAAACAAAGGTTTGAACCAGAATTATGGTTCTGGTTCTAGAACTCTTGTACCAAACGCAACCTAAATTCGATCTTCTCCGACAGAGGTAGCAATTTGTGATTATCCTCATAAGTGATCTCTAATAAATGATCTTCACTTGGATCTGTTCACAAGTTGATCGGCCAAAAGGAAGTCGTCTTCCTCCTCACTCTGAATAGGTCTAGAGGAAGCAGTTTTTATCATGTGATTAAAGCAAGGTTTTAATCCGAAATCAAGTTAACTTAAGAAATGGATCTATATATTACGCCTCCAATCAGGCATTTAAATCTATCAAATCAGGTATTTGTGATTTCTTTCATTAGTTATTCAATATGAACGTGCGAACAATGTTACAATAATTAATAACATGGTCCATGTGTCGGATTTGGGACTTTACTCCATAATATGATGGGGAAATGATCAGGTTGTAACAACAAAAAGGGTTTCTTTTACAGGTTGGAACAAGAATCAATATGGACATTAATAATATGATTCCTCAACTTGTAGAGGTCGTTGAACTAAAAGGTTGCAGGGTTTGATGCTCCAATTTTATTATTATTATTATTTATTTTGTGGATTTTCTTTTCAATTACCGTATGTTATCAGTATCCAATATAAAAAGAAAGGGTACAAAGATAATTGAGATGGGTCGATCACCTTTTTTTTTTTAATAAAACTGTGGTGATTAAACTTTATTAAATAGCCAAATCCGCTAAAACAAAGGGAGATACAAAGATAGGCGTTACATCAATGCCCAGAAAACCATCAGGATGAAGAACAACAGAGGAAGCACGAGCATGAGCTACAGTACACCATTACCCTCCCTAGCAATGAAAGCACACTTCCAACCAAGGTATTTTGAAAGAAAGAGTAATAATGTCTGAAACCACTACTCCTGCATCAGCTAACGTGGGCCCAGAGTTAATGGCTTGGGCCAATTTCATTGCATCCACCTCTGCAATGTGAATAGAGACACCTAATAAAATTTTCTTTTTTTTTTTGTGTATTAAAAGAGGATCTCAAGCAAAATATCAACAAAATCAATCAACCAAAGTAATAACAAATCAAATAAGATCAACTTTTAATGTGAAAAATTCTTTCAAATCGAGAGAAAAACTATGAGACTCGCATGCCACTTAAAAACTTCACTTAAAAACTTCACTGTATTAACAATGAGATTATAAAATTTTTCTTTAGATACAAATTAGATACTCACAACAATAATATCATTAAGAAACAGTATTCTCGGCTCACCAACAACATAGACTTCATCATCAAAAAAGAATGATAACAATATAACTAAATAAAGGCTTAGGTCTTAGTAAAATATGAGTACTCAAGAGAGTACTATAAAAAGACTAAATGAGAAATCAAATCCGGCAGATGAGAAGAGCTCACCGCAAGAATTTTTCATGTCAAATTTAAGTCAAAATCGACAATATTTCACCATCTAATCATCTTACACAAGCATCAAAACCCTACCATTTCTCTCTCTTTTCTTCCCTTCTCTTTCTGGGGTTCGCTGATTACCCTTCACGACCAGCCAAACCTTGGCTTTTCTTTTGGCTGCACGTGACTAAAGCTTGCCAAGCAAGCTTCTTAGTTTTTTTTTTAATTTTTTATTTAGAAGAAACTTGGGCCTAAGGCCCATTATTAGTTCCAGCCCACTAATTGGGGCGGAACCAAACAACACCAACTCTTTGAGCTAAGAGCAGCCCCTCCAACAGCGCTAGGCACTGAGGGCTCAGGCCACGAAAGGAGAAAAAGCACCATCCGTCTTTTTTTGCAGAACAAGCAAAAGCACAGCCCCTAAGACCAACAAAGTTAAGGCCAGCACACACAGAAGCAATCATATCTCTGAACCCCATCCCCCCTTCAAACTTTAGACGACACAATTTCTCCCAACAAATCCAATGGATTTTCCTAACCGATCGCGACAAGTGATTGCACCTCCTGACATAGAACTTGGGATCCGGAAAACACTCAATAAAGTAGCCGTAACTTGATCCACCGCTTTTATCATTATTTCTCTTCCTGCCATTGAAAAAAGTTTTCCCTTCCAACCATTAAGTTTCCGAAGTACGCAATCCTTAACAGCATTAAAAGTTGCCCGTTTATTCTTTCCCACAAACGATCGAAGGCCCAAATATTTATCATGAGAAACATTGCTATTATGACAGGTTTTGATTTCCTCCCTTGTCTCGACAGACATATTTCACCGATTCGAATTTAAAATTTAAATTTTATTATAGTAAAAAGTTATCAGAAACAGTCACATTTAAGTTTTTTATCACAATAAAAAATTCTCACATAAAGTCACATCTCAACTCTCTACTGAATATAATTGAGTCATTTACAAAAAAAAAAAAAAAAAAAAACAAAAGACGATGCACCCTTTTTTTAGGTTAAGTGAAAATTTTATTGAAAGAAAATGAATACATTGCTACACACATCTAAACAAAAAATGAAAAAAGAAAAACCTAGCTAAACTTAACGAAAACCAAAAAAAAAAAAATCTTATAAGAGAGCAACCTTGATTTATTGGAAAAAAAAAAAAGAGAAGAAAACAAAAGAATGGTGACCTGTGATCCATTTAAAAAAGGGTTTACATCCATGTCATGCTTTGTAATGGCCCTTTATTAGATTTCAAACGCTTGTTAATAATTTTGACATCGTCACCAATAAAGTAATTAATTATTGACTAAAAAAAATAAAATCTAACCTTCACTAAATATTTTAGGGACTTGTAGGAGCAAGCCCTATACAGTAGCTGGCCGCCCTCATACCGGTAATGTTTATTGTTTTTATTTTTTATTTTTTTATTTTTTCTCCTTATATTTTTTTCCTTATTTCTCCTTATGTTAGATAATTAATATCATATCAAAACAAAAAAGTATATAGAATAACAATTGATATAAATTTGACGGTAAAAAAAATAAAAAAATAAAAAAATAAAAAACATAAATCTTCAAGTAGTTCGTTTACTTCATTTTTTCAAGACTTGCTGTAGAAATCTATACGAAATAAATTTGAAATTCTTTTGTAAAATATAATCCTTCCCAAAATCCTTTTCGTACATATCAATTCCAATTCTATTCAGCAATACGTATTTATTTAAGTGTGTGACATCACGCATATGCATACTACGTGTATATGATATTGAAATTGTAGTTATATATATTCAACTGATCAAATGAATCAAGTGTTTTCGTGATTATAAATAATTTACAACACACTCTTCTTTGAACTAATTAAAGAAATCTAAATGGTTCCACCCAAGCTCGTATGCTCTTTTCTTACAATCGTCATCCTCTTCAAACCCAATGCACGTGAGTTTCGCGCAGAGGTCTAGCTATAGTACGTTTCTACTAGCTAGGTAGTTCACCACGAAGCTGGGTAGGTTTTTTTTATATATAAGAAATTTAAAAGAAGAAAATGTCCTACGTTTTCCCTATGGTTCGATTAACATTTAAAGGTTTGGGATTTTTCAATGTTGATGATAAAAATTTGTAGTGCATGATACAGAGAATTGCGCGTATTGCCGAATTAGTAGATGAAACCGTTTAAAAATTAATCAAACGTCTGAAATATGAGTACCGATAAAGAAAAAGAAGACTTTGTATCTTTCATAAGGGAAATAGTCTTTTTCCCCTTCGATGAAAGTTGATTCTCTATTTTCAGACTAATTATGTTTCCTTTGTTATTGCATGAATTGAACCCCCCCTCTATATTTGTCTCTTCCGAAAAAAATCTTCCGATGTCATATATATTTTTGTACACTTCTCTTGAATATTTTGATCAATTAAATATGTGTCATGATTAGATGGCATACCCTGTACCATTCTAAATAAATATTGGAAGGGATTGTGCTTTTCGAGTTCACATTGTGAAGAGAAATGTCGGAGTTTGGAGGGAGCAGAAACAGGAGGAGGCTCGATGTTGATTTGCTTTTGTACTTTTAAGTATGATTTTCAACGCCATTCCTGTGGAAGTTAATAATATTTCTTTGATGTTTTCCTATATCAAAAAGTGATACCTCAATATCACATGATAAGCCATAAGTACTAGCAATCCCATGTTTGTTTTGGAACATATTACACTTATGTGCCCTAAGGCACTTAAAATTGATTTTTTTTTTTTTTTGGAAAAGCTAAATTAGAAAGCTTAATATATGAAGCTTTCTTTTTGTAGTATACCAATTAAGATAATTCTTCTTTGTGTGTGTGTACGCGCTAAATATATGATTTCTTTTTGTAGTATACCAATTAAGATAATTCTTCGCGCGCACGCGCGCACACACATGTTTGTATACCACCGCAAATAACATAATCTAATTGGAGAGTATGTCAAAATGAGAGGAGGAGCTAAAAGCAATAGATTACCGGGTTACTATAGGATGGAAAAGACCAGATTGTTTCATTGTAATATGTATAGTTGACTTGGAAGTAGAGAGAGAAATTGTAAAGCTTGGACTAATTGGTAATTATCTTATTGATAGCTGCTTAAAAAATTGCCACGTTATTTAATAATAAAAAGTTACGCATACACATACCGACAAAACTTAAGTTGGAAATAGAATTTGGTGTCCGATCAAACACCATAGCGCATTTTGGTGTATTTTTGCCTTGAAGGTGAAGTACTCTTTAAATTTCCTACAACGTTCGGTTCGTTGTGCCAGATTCGCGGTCAACAATATTCATATCCCTTAAAAGAACAAAAAATACATATTTACTTGTAATGTACGTCCCCCATAGACTATATTTATAATACAATAATATTACCGTTGTACATTTGCAATAAGCTCGAATATGATCAGACAAATGTAACAGCTTGATTAAAAAACACAATATCAAAAGCGAAAGTTGCAAATTACGAGAGCAACAATACGTTTAACCTAAGACATTTAAGCACACATTTACATCTATGCTTTCTTTCACAAATTTACATTCGCATATACATTCATATATGTATATGTATGTATATATAGATATATATATATATATATATATATATATATCGCTCTAAGTTAATTTCTACGCCATTTTTTCACTTGTAGGTAGAGCAAACCAAGAATACAAGACTATATTATACATATATGTATATATATATATATATATATATATATATATATATATATTTATGCATGCATCTCGTATGATTGTTCACAACCCAAAAGGCGTACATAAAAGGCAATTATTGGCATCACCTAAGAAGCAAAGCAACCACTATTATGTACTTGTACATATATACACGCACACATATAATATTCAAGGAAACGGTGCTCTTTTCTTCATCTCAGTGGGATGAATGTCAACGGCGAAGCCCTTGCCGTGCTGCTTCCAGTAGTCGGCCTGCGGGTTGATCCACTCGGGCTCCTCGATCTCGACCCTCGACTGCCTCAGCGCCTCCGTCGATATGTTGTACTCTTCGTCCCTCTTCATCACCAGCTCCGCCTTCACCACTCCCGGGCTCACCGCTTGCGGCGACATCATCAACGCCGGCGCACCGATAGGAAGCGCATCGCCTGGTTAACAGTATTATGATTTATGTACAAGCCTATAATAAAGTGTATATAGTTAAAGAGCATCGACGCACTTTATTTTTTCCCCTCCCTTTTGTGGCCTAATCAATAATCGTCGCCAAGCGGTACACCTTTTAAGTGAATTTTTTTTTTTTGGTTGAAACCTTAAGTCATAATTAAATGACATGTTTCTTAGTTACTCCTCCTTTTTGGGATAACTCTTGAGTACTAAAAATTTGATAATTTGAGTCAAAAGTAATACAAAGGATTACTTGATAGTTGTTGTTATATATATGTGTACCTCTATCAACCTGCCACGTGCACCAGAATTTGCCATAGGTTTTGGCCATATCCTTGAGCTCTGGCTTTCCTAACATTTCTGGAACTCGGGGATTCACCCAAAGGGCTGACTTGACCTGCAGCAAGAGCAATTATATCCAAATAAATTGATTTCCCCCTATTTAGTAATTATATCATTAACTACCAAATTAATTACACCCTCATATATAAGAGCATATATAATATAACCTCATAAGCATGGGAGTGCCAAAGCTTTTGCTCATCAAGAGACAAATTCTCAAACATCCGATCCGATATGATGTATTCCACTCCTGCAAAAGAAAAGGAGACTTAACCCTAAAAAAGATTAATTAGCACACCACTGATACTACACATCATCCCTTATTGCGGGACCCATCTATTAATAATAGGTGGTGCGTGTACTATAACGACAACGTTTTAATATTTACCGATGAGGTGGGCGTCGGAACGGTCGGAATCGTAGACGGCGCACTGGAGGAAGTCCTGGTTGAGACGGGTGATGTAGTGGTGAGTCTCGATCTGACGAGTCATGTCGTGGCTGTAAATAGCGAAAGTGCAAACGTGTTGTTTCATCTCCTTCGCCGGCTTAAGAGACTGCATCATCTGAGCTCCTTTGTCCAACAAGTGTTGCTCCGTCGACATCGGTCTCCCCGGCGGGATTGCGTCTCCGCCGGCCGGCATCGGCGACGGCATCGTGTCACTTGCAGCCATATAAGTCTATAATGTAATATTGTTGTGTATTGTGTGTATATGTAATATCAAACAACAAGCTTCTGTTTATTAATTTGCAAGGGATACATATTTGTATCTATGCATATATAAAGTGTAGATTTTGGTAGTGTTCATAAGGAAGAGGCTTTAGTGTCGAGTGGAGAAAACGTGGAGGGTTTTGAGGGTTGCACGTAGACATGCATGGGGAGATGAGGTGGCTGCGGCTTATCAAATGTTGTTGCCAAATGGAGGGTACTAACACTTGGGAATGATGTGTAGAGCCACTGAATAAAATTGATATTTCTTATCATTTTTCTTAGATGTCTCAACCATTTTTGATTCCTATATAATAGTTTAGGCGCCATAGCCTATAGTTCTTGTGTGCGTGCGTTTAAAATAAAATGTTAAAAATGAACCTTGAATCACAACACGTTTTGTAACACCTTTATTCACAATATTTTAATGTGACAAATTAAAACATACTTAGTGACAACCTTATAATTAATATGTATTTAGTCATAAATTTATAGTGTGAACTTTTTGTCATAGGATTTCTACTTATGTACGCGGAAACATTTTGGTATTAGTTTACCGAAGGGCTATCAGTTTCTGCTTCCATAAATTATAGTTGTATTGTTCAAAGAGCCATATATGTATTATGGTTGAAATTTAGGGCCCGTTTAGTTCGCTGATTCGAGTTTTTAATTTGAGTTCATATGTGACACTACAACAAGTAAGCTCATTTGCGGCGATGCCATGTCATCGTAAATAACTGATTTATCGTCGCAAATATTTTATTTTCGATGACATGTCGCAAAAAATCTGACGCAAATAACATATTTATGACAATATAGTGTTGTTGCAAAAGTCTTTAAAACTTTTTGTGACTAAACCGCGTCGCTAGTAATGTGGACTATTTGCGACGACACTTTAGATATGTCGTCGCAAATAGTATTTTCTTTTTTCCGTACTTTCCTAATAATATTAATTAATAAGGATATAAATTTGAAGAAAATTTAATAATAAAATAGAGCAATATAATTGATATAAAATAGTCAACACAATAATAAGGTCAATCTTAAAAAGTAAATTAATCAATAAATACTACAAAGTGTTGATAATAAAAAAATAAAAACATATATTTTAATCTCCTAAATTAGTAGCATCGTCATCCTCGTTCTCGTCCTTGTCTTCTTAATCAATATAGAGGTTGTTCACTCTCTGGAACTATAAAAAAATAGAAATAACGAAATTTGATTATATAGGATTCGCCGAATAAAAAATATCGTTCATGTGTTATAGAATATAAAACGTGACTGACAATTGACTGGGAGTCTCGTCGGATCGGGTGGAGGCTGTGATCCTCCTGCAAAGCAGGCGCATGTAGCTATTGGGCCGGACATCACGACTCTATTAGTATAATTAAATTTTATTAATGAAATTTTAATAAAATTTCGGCAGCATAACGACTTATTTTTCTTATTATCTAAAAATTCAAACCTGTAAAAAATTAGCTTTTAAAGGATTTCGACACACTATAACTGCAAGATGTGCCACCCAGACAAGTCATCAAAATTTTTAATCATAACCTAAATCAAATTACAAGCATATCTCATAAAATAACATCCTAAAAAATTCACACACAATTGTTACCAAATTTTAATAATCTCAAAATTCATAATAAAAATTTTAATATTTATAATATAAACTTCAAATTATATACTAATTCTAAAATCTACCAATCAAAATTTAAAATGTAAAATCTATAATCTAAAATTCTAACAACAAAAAACCCAAATATTTTAAACTAAAAAATACAATAAATGGGTAAAAAAACTTACAAAGTTCAAACCCACTAAAACGGGGGCTGAAAATGGTGAAGGTGGGCGGCGGCTGAGGAAGGCGGCGAGGAGAGGGAGTATTTTTTATACATCTTTTGATGAAAAAAACACTTAAAATGATTAAAACTTATGATAAATGTTGATTTGGTGAGGATTTAAAAGAGAATAGTGCGAGGTTTTAGGGTTTATAGTCGGAAAGCTTGGGAGAGGCCGAGAGAGAGAGATCAGAAAAAATAGAGGAGGAGGCTCAGGTCGTGGGTATATAGACAGTGTTTTTTACGATGACAAATAACACTATTTGTGATGACAATGTCGTCACAAATATAACTTATAAAACTATTTGCGACGACATCTGTCGTCGCAAATAAAACTTAATTTTTTAATATTTATACTAATGTTATGGAATTATTATTTGTGACGACGTCATTCGTTGTCGTCGTAATTACGTTTTAGGAACCGCCTAATTTTCCCGCCATTTTTTTGCGAGGGAATTCAAAATAACTATTTGCAATGACACATATTAATGTCATCGTAAATAATATTTGGGAATCGCCAAATTGACCGCCTTTGTACTAGGAGAACAAATAAAGATGCAACAATGGGTCGGGACCCGTGGGCCGGCCTAGGCCCATCCTGACACAGTGACAGGCCGGGCCGACACGGCCCGTCACTGTTCAAGGCACAGCCTAGCCCATAAATATTGGTGGGCTAGGGTGGACCAACATATATCGACCCATGAGTCGGCCCAGCACGGCCCATGAAAAATCATGGGCCAGCCCGAGCTTGGACCGGGCTGGGCCAGCCCGTCTAGGCCCATGATGGGCTGGCCCAGCCCGGCCCACCTAGGTCCATAATGTGCCGACCTAGCCCAGCCCATCTACACGCATACCAAGGTTTTTGTCAACATTTATGCATAATTATCCTGATTGTACTCTTTTTTCTTTACCAAGGTTTTGTCCCACTGGGTTCTCTTTAGAAAGGTTTTTATTTAATGAGGTAATCGTAAATAAAATATCTCTTTTCATATTTTCATTGACTATTCAAACTTATATATTTGTTAACTTGTTTAAAAATTAAAAAATAAAAAAGTTAAAAATTGCATGCTTAGATGGGCCAAGATGAGCCTTGAGTGGGCCAGCCCATTCAAGGCCCATGGCACAACCTATCTTGGCCCGCGGCACGGCCCAGCCTGGCCCACGTAAAATTGGCCCGTGGTATGGGCTGGGTTGAAGTCATTCTTATACGGGCCAACCCGGCCCGGCCCACAAAATTCATGGGCTGGGCTGGCCCGGCCGGTGGCCCGCGGCCTGCGTGGGCCTAAGGTGAACGGGCTGGGCCGACCCATTCTTGTATCTCTAGGAACAAAAAATAAATGAATTATTATTTACGACGATAAGTGTCGTCGCAAATAATTCTTTATTTGCGACGAATAGTCGTCGCAAATATTATTATTTGGGCAGCAAACGTTGGCGCCAGACAACATTTGCCGCCAACTACATATTTGCGACGACTTGTGCACTATTAGCGACGGTAACATTCTCCTGTCATACGAATATTATTTGCGACGTTATGTCGTCGCAAATAAGTTCATTGCAAATAGAGTAAATAGTTGTAGTGTGACTTTATATAAGAGCTTTTTACTGTAGTAAAAAAGTTAGATGTAATTATTTCTGGGAGCTTTTTATTGTAGCAAAACTCGAATTCTAAACTTGAATCGGTGAAATAAACGGGACCGTAGTGTGCATACACTTTTCACCTTGATCAGGTCATTTAAACCCACTGTAGGAAGCGGTCATTATTAGGGTACTGAGATATGGGCCTCGTTCATTTCACCGATTCGAGTTTTCAATTATAGGTTTCTACAGTAAAAAGCTCTCAGAAAATGTCACATCTAACTTTTTCTGCTATAGTGAAAAGCTCTCAAAAAATGTCACATCTCAGCTCGAATTGAAAACTCGAATCCGCGAAGTGAACAAGACACATGTATGCTTAGGTCTTTCAAAATGCACTTTGTTTTGATTGATAGAGAACCTTTTTTTTTTATTATATCAGTCTTTGCAAAGATTTTCACAATCTGGTCCTTAGAAATTATAAATCTGAACAGAAATCACTCAAAAAAATACAGAGATATAAACCGTTGAGACATATGAATAATTAAATTCATCACGATAACGCTAAACTTATAAAAACAAACGAAAAAAACCTGAAGAAAACAATATTCCTTTTATTCCCAATTACCTTCCTAATACAATCACTAATCCAACTTAAAGAAAACAAACTAATTATACAGGCGAGACATTCATATACACCAAATAAAAATTCTACTGATTTTCATTCCACATGTAGAATATCACTTTTCCTCTCTCACCCTCTCACTACCTCTCTCTCTCTCTCTCTCTCTCTCTCTCCCCCCTTTTCTCTCTCTCTCTCTCTAACTATGCCTTGCTTTTCTCCTCACGATCATCACCATTCTTCACCACTGGACTAATTTGAGCTCTATACTTATACCTCCACGCAGCAAACAAATACACAGAGAAATTGATCAAGCTCAGAATCGAAAGCAACCAATAGAACAGATTCAAATGATTTCTGTTTATATTATTCCCAGCCAACCAACCCCCACTTCTCGTAATCCCCTTGGTGGCTCGGTTGACCATCTTCACCAAAACCGTGCTGCAGAAATACCCGAGCGCCATTGAACACCACAGAAAGCAAGTCGAGAGCGACTTCAAAGCCTTGGGAGCTTCGGAGTAGAAGAACTCCAACAACCCCACGTAGGTAAACATGTCGGCGATCCCGAATATGAAGAACTGAAACGACAGCCAGAAGATGCTTATCGGCAGAGGCTGCGTTTTCGGGTTCGCATCGAGGAGGTTGTGCTCGCGGGCGACGGCCTTGCGTTTGACCTCGAGAATGGCGGCGACGGCCATGGAGATAGCGGAGAGGACGAGGCCGACGCCGATGCGCTGCAGGTGGGTGATGCCGGTGGGGACGCCGGTGAATTTTCGGATGAAAGGTACGGCGATTCTGTCGTAGAACGGGATGATGACGATCAGGAAGGCGACGGGGAGGATCGGGAGGGAGGCCGCGGGGATTTCGAAGTTGGAGTTTATGGATTTGTCCATGGTTTGGGCTTGTTGGATGGAGAATGTTTGGAGCTGAGCGAGGCAGAGAGTCATGATGATTGTGCAGCCGAAGATCGGGATCATCCCGTGAAGGGTCTTGGCGTTTTCGACTTGAGTTACTCTGCAGAGTCGCCATGGATTTGGAGGCGAAGTTTCTGGTTGGTAGGTAACGTCGGAGATTATTGCTGCTTTGTCTAAGAACCTGAAATGGATCACGTATGTATTTGTATATGCATGTAAGATGAAAATATATGGTATATTAAATGTTATGTCAAGAAGAAATTTGAAGGGTCTTTTGTTCATGTCTTCTGGTATTTACTTTCTATGCATGAATCAGAATATCCCCTTTAATTTCAATCAGAAAAAAAAAACCCCCTTTTAATTTTCTTGGTAATGGGTTTTTAATTTTCTTGGTAATGGGTGGATATTTTTGGTCAATTAATTTTCATTTTTTAAAGAACTAACGATATAATCCCATTTCACAACACACGAAAAATAAGTGACATCAAATGGGATTAGAAAAATTATACGTACTAATTCGGTCAACACGTCTAAAATTTCTTTAACCTACCTAAAACTAGTTAATTATAAGCTAGCAACGCTACTTTGGCGTCATGAAAAAATTTTCCCCGATGCTTGGAGAGCGTTTTCGACGCGTTGACGATACCGGTGTGTGTGTGTATTTTTTCTTCTAGTAGTGAGAGTTGAAAATGAACCTGAAAGTATCAGTGTGAGGAAGGAATTCGGTTTCGAGAGCAGCTTCTTTGTCCTTGTTTAACTCGTAGAGGTCTGTTGGGTCCTCGGGAAGGCTAAGGTTCCTGTTGCGGATGGCTGCAACAAATACCTGAAAGACAGAAATAAGCAACCAAAAAAAGTCAACTATTGTGAACTATATATTCAATATGTTTTATATTAATGTCAACATTAAATAATCAAATCGTAATATGAAAGAGATTAAAATTTGAACCATATAAAATTAAAAGTAGAGAACTAATGTATTATACTCGGAATATTCCGAATATAATATGTATGCCTTCAAATAAGCACAATTGGAGAAGGAAAAAATATATATATATTCCAAATCTAGCTGACTCCATGTTAGGTCACTCACTCATGGAAGGTATGTCCCAATCCCAGAGATTACATGTAGCCTATTTTATATTAACTGTGGTGTTTATTCATGTCCCTCAATAAGATCATGTCGTGTGTCATGACTTTTTAATTAACGTAATATAAAATTTTAATTAATAGGGTATTTTAATTATTATGGCATAATATTATTGAAGGAACGTGAAAAAGCAATACATATAATTAAGAAGATATAGGAGTCGATTCTGAGTGTTTAATAACGATGGTATATTTTTCATATATCATATTTGAATAGCTATGCATTTTAATAAAGTTAGTTGAACCCATATATATATATTTTTTCATTTGTTATAATATATAATTACTAAGATTAACAACAACAACAACAAAAAAAAAAGGAAGCATTAATTTAGCTCAAACCCGTATAATTTCAGCAGCTGGGTTAGTAGGATCTCCAATAATTTGCAGGCGGTACATGGGCAATCCTGCAACAAATAAAAAGACAGCCAAGATCATGGCTATTGTGGAGACCCCAAAACCCCAGTCCCAGCCTTTATTATCTTGGATCCAGACTAGGAGAGTTATGCTAACAGCACCACCAATACATACGGCGAGCAACAGCGAGTTGAAGAAGGTGGACATCTGCTTCGCCTCTTTCGGGTCTTTCTCGTCGAATTGATCGGCGCCATGTGCCGGCAAACCAGCCTTTGTCGCTCCGCCACCAATGGCCCACAAGTATAGACCGATAAAAAGTAGCGCCTTCTGGCTGCCGGAGAGTTTCTCGCAATTAGCTGTTGGATCGAAGGCGTTGCACGGTGCTGGCTTTAGACTGGGGTAGTGGGCTTGTATTGCAAGCAACCCTAGTCCCTGCAATATTTTAAAAAATGCAACGTTACACCTACATGTACATATATATGATATTCGCATTTTTAGTGTCCAAACTATAGTCAATTTTAATTTAATCATGACCAGGACAAGTTCCTTTCAAATTATTTCTCGCATCTATATATCCGAGTGTTAAAAGTACTAAAAGTAATATACATCCTTACGAAAAAATGAATATATATTAATTTTAATTGTGATTGTTGAGAAAGAAGCCGTGCTTTTTCTCTTTGAGATTTTTATAGTCGGATGGATGAAATGACTAATTTAAAAGTTGAAAACTCATTTTAGGTCGTTTTAAATTAAAATGAATTTTGAATTATATATTTAAAGGACTAAAAATGAGTTTAACCCGTAGATAATGTTTTGTTTCTTCTTTTGATAATCGATATATTATTTTGTATGTTGTAGACTTTATATAGGAAAAGGATGTAAAATATAGACCAGAATTTCAAGGCATGCTCCGGCGACTGTAATTTTGAATCTGCCGACGAATGTGTCCGCGAAAACGGCCATAACAATGCTGAGAATATAACTAGTGCCCATGAAGTTAGTAAGAGTGTTAGAAGCATCTGCGACGCCGAAGTGCAGCAGCCCAATAAAGTATGTCACCATGTTCACTGCCGGTCCCAAAGTTGCCAGGTTCTCGAATCCGAATGTTGCTGTACATATCAACACATGATATCTATTAATTGAATTATGATAAGACGATATTATAAACCATAATATTGGAGTTTATTAATGAATGTTAAAGAAAAATATGTGCAAATTAATCCATTTATTGGACGTGTCGCAAATAGTTCGACAAAAGGAGAAGATATCTAATTTGGCTGCTCAATTATATGGTTATAAAATTAATTGTAACTTTTATTTATAATATCAAGCTTAGAAAAATCAAATGAAAAGAACATACACACACACACACATGAAATAATTTCCATGCACGCTTAACGGAAAAATTAAAATCACACCTCTTTGCGATATGCATGAAGAATGTAATTAATTACCTAGGATGAGCAAAGAAGCTCTTATTCCTCCATGTTTATACTTTATAGCCACTCTTCCCTTCCAATCCACCTTTCCTTCAACAATCTCAGGTAATTTCTTATCCTGTAATTCAAACGGAAAGAATTAATATGATTAGGATTTTAAGACACACCGCATCAAAAGAATTCATTATAAGTTGGAGAAATTAGGGCTTTGTTTTTTTTTTTTTTTTTTTAGGTTTGAATCACAATTCAATCTTTTTGTTACGACATTTTTTCTCATCTAAATAAATTTTAGATCAAATTTTCTATTCAAACCTTAAAAAAGAACACCCCCTAAGAAATATATGAAAAGAAGAGAAAAGAAAAGGAGAATTAACTATACCATTATAACTATAGTACAAAGAGTCTTTCAGGCCTCAGGTGCTAGCTATAGCTAGTAAGATATTTGATGAGATTGGTAAAGAGGCTACGATATGGATTTGTATATATACGAGTAAATAGTGAATTTAATATTATGTTGCCGCTAATGCTACGTAGATGGTGACGAGGACCTCTTCTCATGACTATGATACATTTTTTTATCTTTTTTTGATGCCACTATATCAATTACGTTGTTGCCGACTTTCGTGATGACAAATAGATTCGATTAATTACTCTCCTAAGACCCGTCAACTAGTAACTTTACCGTGAGTTAAAAAAGGATTAACTTGTTAGCTAAAAATTCTACTGCATGCATATTGCACAAGTTGATCTTAACATTCTGATTTATATTAAAAAAAAATTATTTCTACCGATAAAAATATGAGAATTTATAATCTCGTGAATAAATGATGCGTCTCATTTCTTTTATTTGGAATTTTAAAAGACCAAGAACATTTATATATGCACAAAGAATTTATTTTCCACATAAAATAAAACATCATGATTATTTGCAAAAGTGTTGACGTTGAGTACTTTACATGTAATTGGCTTGAAAATAATTAGCCTCCAACAAAGAGGGAGACGACTTTAACCTCTTGATTGGACTCTAAGGTCATTTAGTTCGCTGATTCGAGTTTTTAATTCGAGTTTATATGTGATTTTATGTGAGAGCTTTTTACTGTAGCAAAAGAGTCAAATGTGACTGTTTCTACGAGTTTTTTACCGTAGCAAAACTTAAATTTTAAACTCGAATCGGTGAAATGAACGGGACTTAAATTAATTAGAATTTCAATTTTCTGTACTGCTTGCCAAGTGCACAACCAACATTTATCAACAGAGAGCTTTCTAGGTCTCTTTTCTTTCCCGCCCTTGAATTTGTGTACCAATACCGACTGTTCTTCTTCTTCTTTTCATAATAGAAAAGAAAAGGAAATGAAAAGAAAAAAAAAAAAGAGCCGGTATTGGTAACACATACGTTAATGCCATCTGACTTTGAATTAATAATTATAGGGTAAAAGTGCGTAAAATATTCCCCGTTCATTTTACCGATTCGAGTTTTTAATTTCAGTTTTGCTACAGTTAAAAACTCTCACAAAAAATCACATCTAACTTTTTTACTATAATTAAAAGCTCTCATATAAAATCACATCGTATTAAAAATTCAAATCAATAAACTGAATGATGCCTAATTAATAAAAAATAAAAACAAAACAAAAACAAAAATAATATGAGACAAAACAAAACAAAACAAAAATGCGACAATGATGATACCATGCATGTGTTAGGGAACCTTATATTATATATCATCCTACAAGTTTTTAATTTGTGAAGAGTAAGAAAGAAAGTTTTTAATTTGTGAAGAGTGAGAAAGATTTACTTTTGTTGTTTATATATAAATAATATTAGGGATACGAGACTATATTTCCTTTTTCTTTTTTTTTTTACCTAATTTGAGTTATCATCAGTTATCAGAGATTGTTTCATTAATTAATAATAAGAGATAATATATGATTATTTGCTAATAAGAAAATATCAACTCAAAATTGGCATAAAAACTCATATTAGAATCAGCGTCTTTAACACTACTTTTTTATATTCTCTATCTGATTTCTATATGTAACTGAGATAAGCATTAAAACAGTGTATAGAATAGCATCATCGGATATGCACCAAAATTAAGAAGTGTTCCTAAAAAATTTGTCTTCACTTTGCTTTTGGACACAAGCATGTGCCTCGTAGTAGCAATCACATTCGGCACTTGGTATTATATAGACGCTATATTGTCATGATATGAGTCTGAAAAAGCTTCAGAAAGTCACATAAATGTTTGTTATGCAAATGTCTCTATAATGAGATTTTTTATTTACGGTTTTTAGGCAAATTATAGGTTTGTTTTCCTTTTGTGGGTCCGAACATACACAAGAGAAAAGGACACATTGATATGTTGTCGATAATTAGGGGAAATTAAAAAAGAAGGCTGACATACACTTGAATTAGGACATGTTACTCAAGGCTCAAGCAGTATTCACATTGTTTTGCACATAAAATTTGACTGCTTCGGTGCATTAATTCAACACTTAGACTTTCTATGGTGTGGATGTCTTTGATAGGTTTGCGATAGTATTAATTAATTCTTGTGGGAGTCAGAATTGGGATGTAATAATTTTCCTTGTTATCAGTAATTGCCCACTCGAACCTCTTTTCTTTTTTTTTTTCTTTCTTTAAGAAAAGGAAAAATTGACCTCATAAAGTTGAATTTTGTGTAGTATAGAGAAAAATGCTAACGAAGTAGTTGAATCATGAATACTAAGCTCTATTATATATTATTGCAAGTGTGACAATATTCCCTTAATGCTTTTCTCGTGATAAGTGTATACATCAGGTGTTGTACTACAATCTTCGATTGATTTGCCTTTGTTTACCGGAACTAGTAGAGAGTAGGGCCGGTAATATGGGTCACGACATGATAATACGATTTGAAAACGACACGAATTTCATGGGTTAGGGTTGAGAAAAAAGATGTTAAGGTCAGAATTAGGTCAACCTGAAATTGATATGAAAAATACGAGTCAATTTTAGGTTAGACCCGCTTAACCTGAACACGACACGAAACTCGTAAAAAACTAAAAAATACATATATTTTTCATTACATATTTTTTATTTTATTA
Organism: Morus notabilis; assembly: GCF_000414095.1. NCBI lineage: Eukaryota > Viridiplantae > Streptophyta > Magnoliopsida > Rosales > Moraceae > Morus > Morus notabilis. The sequence continues at coordinate 51,918 of NW_010357667.1, forward strand.
TGAACTTGTGATATCATGATAGTTATACTCAAAATCTTATATTATTATTTGCTTAATTTCAATAGATGTTATTGTATTTTAGTGTGTTATGAATTTTAAGTTATTTCTAATATGTAAAAAACTAAATAAAAGTATACAATTTTCGTGTCAATTTCGGATTCACGAGTCAATTTCGTGGCACGGGTCATTTTCGTGTCGTGTCAACCCGTAAAGTGGTCGTATCATGTTCGTGTTACGGTTTTTAAAAAATTTCGTGTCATGGGTCATGTTCGAGTTGACTGTAAATTTAAAAAGAAACGATCAAAACACGACACAAACACGGCACGTAATACGAATTGCCACCCCTAATAGAGAACTCTACTAGTGCTACTTAGCACCATATTAATGTTACAAGTGTCATATATAAGTCGTATATGCATCCCTTATATAAGTTTGGTTCCAACTATTAAGACCGTTTTCAATATAGATACTAATTCCAAAGACTATTTAGCATCAAAATTTGTAAATATAACATATTTAATATGTTATTTTAATTTTTACTCTAATACACAGTGTTATTTCAAATGTTAAATCTATGTTTTACCATAATCATTAAACTTTAAAAGTAAAATAAACTTTTAATTCTAAAACAATTTAAAAATGTTTTATGTTGCAATAATTAAATGAAAAGGTAAATTATATAGCTACTAATAGTAATCAAATATTAAATTTGTCATACAGTGGTAAATTTACCGTAAAGTATAGCATTTGACAAATTTAGCACGATAAACAACACTGCATTGGTGAGTATTTTTTACACTCAAATGTGAAATTTGTCATTGACGCATAAATCATAACATTACATTAATAATGCTCTAAATATATAAGCTAACAACAATAAAACGTCAAATTTGCTAGATGTTATACTTGGTAGTAAGTATAGCATACAACAATTTGGCACAAAAAGTAACACTGTATTGAAGAATAATATTTCTGCTCAGATGCTAAAATTTAGCGTTGATACACTAATTTAACGATATGCTCTAATGTAATACTATTCCGATTTAGACTCCGATTTGTTTGTCTTGTTCCGACATAAGAAGTAGTTTGACTAAGTAAGCCGGCTTAACTGTTTGGACGACGTACATGATGTTCTAAGCCATATTGGTTTGGTTCACTCTAGGGAATACACTCTTGCAAGTAATTTTATAATGCTTCTGGCAAAAAGATAATGAGAAAAGAGCAAGAAGAAAAATAACAAGACGTTAGTGATTTTCACCCACTCATTATTGATAGCTACACTGTATTAAGGCTGCAGTCACAATTTGTCTCATTGTGAATACTCACTTGCGCCTCGAACAATTAAACCAAAAACCTCAGCTTGGAATCTGATCTGATCAGATAATTGGGTCGGAGGATCTTTTTGTTCCCTCTTCTTTTTGGTTTTTAGTATGAGGATTTGAACATCGGACTAATCGACAGAAGAGTGAACATTTTGTTAGTTGGATGTCTCCTGAAAGACGCATTATGGGCGTAATGTCTGCCGGCGTTGGGGACTACTGATCTTTCTAAAACTAGGACATTTTGCATTTATTAGCATAATATTTATAATAATAAATAGTAAGATATGAGTAATATTGATAACGACAAAAATTGTCAATAAAAAACTACTAATGACAAAGCTCTATTCTTAATTGGCGTGTTCTAGAGTTTTAATAGTGAAGCCAAAGCAAGTTTTCTGATGAAGTTATTGGATATTTCCTTTTGGAAACAGACGTTACAAAGCAATCAGCAAATGAACACGCAGTCGTCACATTGGGGAAATTTTACTACGTTTTTTTTTTTTTTTTTTTTTTTGAGGGACTACTTCGTTCTTATTTATATATTAATTATTCCAAATCCATTTATTATTCGACAACATAAATGTCTTTGCACAAAAGTTTTGTACGCGAATTATGGATAAATTTGACAATCTTAAGAAAGCTACAGACAGGAAAACAGGAAGCCTTCATCGCCAATTTTACCCGTAGAGATAAGTGTTTATCAGTCTAGAAACAGAGAATCATTGATGTATATATATAAACTAAGACAAATCTATTATTACTCAGAAGCATAATCTTGTTTTGTGATGAACAAATTATGTAAAATAAATTTTGTAAAGAAAAAAAAAAAAGACCTCTCAGACAAATAATGATTGTGACTAGCAACCGAGATGACTTCACAAGAAAAAAGAACAAAATGTACAAAACAAAATAACAGGGACAGGCTGTGCAAAGAATGCTCAACTAAATTCCTAGTGGGAAAGCCTAAAATTACAAAGCACAAAAGATGATCAATAATTCAGCAAGGAATATTTCACTCTCAATACAATCTTTCCCTTGTCTACTCCGAGCTTGGCACCCGTGACCAACCAATGACCTGGAATGTCCTGCGGACCCTTTAACATTTCCGTCATGTCTACAATTTTCGCTAATTTCCCGGTTTGGGTTGAGCTATCCTCCTTTTTATCGTCCGGGGTTCTGCTGTTTACATATGATGAAGAAGAGCCATCGGGCTTTTGCACGGAAGATGCGGTGGAAGGGTTGTGATCCCAAACAGACCGCCTTATTGTGCAACCTGGAACTTTGGAGAAGAGAAGTTTGAGGTGCAAGACATTTTTGGCGCCGAAATCCCAGACACCAAGTTGAGCTCCGGTGACAATATGAACACCTGAAAGGTCTCCTATGCAAGTATCTGTGTACTCTATTGGCGCAGTGCTTACATGGGAGAAGTTCTTCCACTTAATTGGTTCAAACCAACGGCTATCTTGCTCCTCTGGACCATGCCATCTAGGGGCACCGATGGCCACGTGAATGTCCCAGTGAGGTTGAAGGATTTTAGGAAGAGACACTAAATGCTGCAAATGTACGGAAAGCCGGTTTTGCTTGATGCCCTCAAGGCCAAGTCTAAGACCAGTGACAGGCTTGCGGCCTACAGTTACCTGTAAAAACATGGACAGTTTTTGACTTAGCTGAAACAATTATGGTTCAACCAAGAGGCTTGAGATACAGCAAAAGGTGATACATTCTTTGATGGAGAAAATCATGAAGGCTGAACATCTACGCTTTGTAGATTTGCACTTATTTATGAGTTCTGTAACGAGATAGCTTTGCAATTATCTATTTCCTAGGCATTATTAACTCCTAAATCTAAAATTGCGTACTATATGCTGTTGACTGTTGAGCTCTCAGTTCTTAGTTTGAGGTTTCCTTTTGTTTATAATTCCCCTTTTGCCACAGTAACATACTCCGAATTCCACACCACGCCATCCCCCCCCTCTCTCTCTCACACACACACGGACATGCAATGACAGTATGGTTAGTATTACTTGTATAAAAGGAGTCCTTAAACCATGAGAAATACCTGATCCGGGCTAACATAAAGCTTTGGACCCATCAAGCTGAACTGAAGAGATGAACACACGGGTTCCTTTCTCTGTAGATTATTCACCTCAGGGGCCCAAGCTCGTGCAATTTGAAAATCCAAGAAATACTGCAGATCTTCAATAGGTGGCTTGTCTGATTAAAACAATCACAATTGAATAAAAATGTCAGAAAATCATCTACAATAGCCAGAACACTACACTACATTGCAGTAGAAAGATCATTAAGAGGAAGTATACAAGACTAGAATATGCCAAGCACACAATATACTCATAAAGCAAAACATGTCAGGAGGATTTAAAAAAGGGCAAACTATTCAAGAATGAAAAATCAAAGTAGGTATTATTAAGGTTCGTTGAGTCTCAGTCAAATGTTTTAGTTTTCACCTATCAAGAAGGAAATATTCCAACGACAAGTTGAAATGAACAGTTTGGCAACAAAGGCTCCATCTAAATCAGCTCTGTGAAAAAAATGATCGTATATATACTTTTTTCTTTTAAACCCCATGTGGTAAAGCAACCAAGAAACATTATTTACTAGACGATAGTTGGTTGATCGATGAACATGATTGTTCATATATCAAGTTGACACTTTTCCCAGGGCAGCTAAAATCAACCAATTGTAAACCCCTAGAAAACCTCAGGTATGTAATATAGAATATAGGGGGCAAAAAAAAACATATTAGCATCATCATATGTGGACAATATGTATCTTCAGTAGAAGCAAATTATAAATTAATCTTACACTCCAAATATAAGTCAATTGCACGGGCTAAATGCTTTATTCCAGGTACTCCTTCAAGTAAAGAAACAATGGGAGTAAACGTCATGTTGATCACATCTGGTGCTAATCTTACTGTCTCTGCCCACTTGGCATGACTTTGCTCAAGATCATCCCCACCTCGTCTTCTAAAAATAACTGTTACACCCTGCAGCGGAAAATTGAATTCTGAATGGAAAGTAACTGTGTGAAAGCAGATATTTTTTTTCTTTACAGAAAAAGCTAAACAAAAACCTATTGATATCCTCAAAACTATTTCAAGAAAGAGGCAGATGATGCAATTAGCACGCAGAACTTAGAAAGTGATGAAAATTTGAGAAATTGAATAACTTATTAATATAAGATTTTGTTTTCTTCCGAAAGAAAAAAATTGATGTAAAATTGTACTGTCACCCGAACCTTATCTTTGTACTTTAAGGGGCCAGCGCTTGACTGGCTTGTGGAGTCCTGAAACCTATGATCACCCATGTCATTCACATAATTCTCAATGTCCATTGCTGACAAAGGAGATGACTGGTGTTGCCTGATGTAAACCACATCTCTTCCACCAATAGTTGCAGACGTAACAACATGAGTACCAAAATTTTCAATGAAACTGAAAAATAATATAGGAAAAAAAAAGTGGAAAATTTTTGTCAGCCCGTCCTCATTCATAGCAAATAAATTTACATATCAAAGACCGCTGAATTAGATCGCTGCTACAAGATAAAATAGGGAAACAAAGTCCATAATATGACGCTTGAACATGTTAAAATAAGAACTGCATTCAGGGGGGTGGTCTCCGCCATTTTCTGAGGTATATTTAGTTTGTCTTCTATAATCTATAGCCTTTTACTAGAATCTAAAAGTAAAAATATGTGCAGATAATACATCACAAACTACATTTTATATAGCAATACATACGAACTTGATATATTTATTATTTGGTATTTGGTGCTGTTAAAACATAGGTCCTCTTGGCGGTCTATTAGCTAACATAATAGCGCATCTTAACTTATTGAGAGATAGTATCCCACTAATTCAGTCAACATTAAATATCTCGTTTAAGGTATTAAGGTTCGAAAAGACATATTTCGCAGCCAACGTATTTTGAAACATGAATGAAAAATTCTCACCTTGCCAATGATGCAGGATCCCAAGTGTGCGGAACAGCATGCTTGACTTCTTCATGCAAGACTAAATTTTGCTTTTCTAGTTTAACTTTATACAGAGGAATTAGGTATCCAACCATTGCAAGTGATTTGGTAACTGCTGCATCAACTTGCCAAGAGCCGGTGAAATTGAACATGGAATTAAAGCTTCCAAGGGGAATAATGCCTGATATACCAGATCTCTTATTAAAGATTTCTGCCATCTGTCATTCAAACGCCAAAGGAATAAAGTCACAAAAATGTTGGTTCAACAATTAGGTAAAACAACGTGCAACATTTGCATTCCGATAGCAAAAGTCTGCAAGATAATAAAACTAGGACCGGGTGATACAAAGCACATGAACTTTTCAAAAACAGCAATGCCAGAAACTTTAGAAGACTTCATCAAGAATGCATCCTAATTTCTTTGATGCATTAGGTAGCTGAAACCAGATAGAATACAGATTTGCAAATTCAGCCTTATCTCTTCCTTCTCTACACAATTGCTTGTCTATCACCATTCTCATTTAGCCCCAATAGGGCTAATAAATCTACATCCCTATCGAATAAAACCTCAAAAGCATTTCCAAAAGACTTCTCCAAAAGACCAGGGCAAACAAAAATACTTACTAATTGTAATATCTCAACCTTTAAAAACGATACTAACAAACAATATCGACCAAAAGACCAGGGCAAACAAAAATACTTACTAATTGTAATATCTCAACCTTTGAAAACGATACTAACAAACAATATCGACCTTATAAAGCCCAAAACTTGGCCAGGACACACATTGAAACATATTGGGTACTCTCAAAGCGCATTCTTAAACTCCATTCTATCACCAAAGTTCATAGCCTATTTGTCTGAAACTAGTAAGTCGTACGGACTCAACAACTGAGGATCTAATATATAGTTTGTTTTACCATTTGGTATTCCTATTTCAACCTAGAGTATCAAAAGCAGAGACTTTCACAAAAACAATCAAGAAAAGAAACTGGCATAAAACATTGACAACAAAAAGACTACTAGTAAGTATATTAATCTCAAGAAGATAGTACTTTTCAGAATTTCTAATTAAGAATTAACGTTATCAAAGACCATTTAATCGACACAACAGCTTCTAGAAATAAGCGAGACATCAAACATCTTATCATCCGAAGTCGAAGCCTCGAAACGCAATAAAGAGAGCAAAAATTCCCCAATCAACATCACCAAATTATCTTGAAAATTCAATCTCGACAGAATCACAAGCAGTTACCACATGGAAGGAGCAAACGGGAACTCTCTCGGTTCTTGTTTCCTGCGGAGAGCAATCGATATCGACGGAGACATTCGGCAGAAGAAGACCGCCGGAGAGAGGGAGATCTCTGGTCCGAGCCTCGTCAATCTGCACAAGCCTGGAGCCATGAGCGCCTTTGCAGTAGAGAAGGCGAATATCGGAGGTGACGTCGAAGCCTCTTCCGAGAGCCTGGATTGAGTTGCAGAGCGCCGTCGGCAGAGCGGCCGACGACCTTCTCCATGGAAGAAGAAGAAGAAGAAGAAAACGCCAACAAGCTCAAATCAAATGCCTCCAGATTTCATTTCATTTCTTCGTTTTTTTTTTTTTTTTCGGCTCAAGAATCACAAATGTGGTTTTGTATCTCGTTTTTTTTTTATTTTTATTTTTTGGTTGTGTATTATTATTATGTATTTTTTATATTTTTTGTTTTTGGGTTTTAATTTGGCGTTGAATAGTGGAGTGGTGAAGCTTGGACTTTTTTTTTTTTTTAATAGTGGGGGGAGTTGTTGTCAATGTTTTGTTCTTGTTCTTGTTCTCTGAAAGGCAGCTTTTGACTGTAATAATGGCTAAAAACGCGTTGTTTATTTATTTTTTATTTCTATTTATTTATTTTCCGTGTGTTTATGCAATATGAAACGTTGAAAACTAGGGCGGATTCCAAGTTGACTGGTCTTCTCTGTGAATTTTGATCTTTTCCTTATTCCTGATATAATTTCCCTTTTTTTATCTATTGCTCTTTTCTTTTTCTTTTTTTTAAGTAAATTACACTGTTACATCTCAAATTATCGTCTTTAACATGAAAAACTCTAAATTTTTTTATTTTAAAAACTTACATCTAAATATTTCATAATAATAACAATTTAAGTTTAATACATGAGATTTATACGTGATATATTTTTAAAAATGATGATCTTTTTCTTTTAGGTGAGAATTTTGTATTTTAAACTGTCAATTTAATGGTATTTCTTAATTATTGTATCTCAATTGATACTAATTTAAAGTGCAATTATCAAATTTAAAAGTTCGGACTCGATTATGCAAGAAAACAATTTCTTTAAAATTTAAAGTGCAATTGTCAAATTTTTCTTAATAACGAGTTGCAACAAGGAGAAAAACCTCCACAGAAGTCCAACATTCCTTAATAAAGGAAGTCCAAGATCAATATTCTCTGAATCCTATGGGTTGGAAAAGATGGTCGAATCAAGACTAGTAATTCAAAGAAAATGATTGTTTAAAAAGATAAAGCAAATTCTATGTTTTTTTTTTTTTTTTAAATAGAAAATTCTATGTTAAATAACAAGCTGACATGCTTATGTGACAAAAAAAAAAAAAAAAAAAAAGCTGATATGCTGATTTTGTTAATTTCCAACGCAACAAGTAATTTCCAAGCAAGGAACTGCATATAGAGATACTCGCATCGACGTTTTCTATAATAATGATGTCGAAATCCTCAACACAAATGAGGGTAAAGATATTTTTATTCCTTCGAGTCTTCGAGAAATATTGATACTTTTCAACCAATATCTATAAAGTACGAATATATCTGCAAAATAGATTATCCATCGTTTTTTTGACACAAAAGAAAACTACATAAAAATAAATGAATAGCTACTTTAAAAGGAAAAGTTCAGAACTCACGTCTCTATTCTTTAATCCCCTCATGTCATGTGACAAGAATAATCTTATGATTCAATAAGATCATTTGAATTTAATTATATTGTATGTTTCTATTGTAATATAAAATATTGATAGAGTATATTTCAAATATATATATAATGAGAATATAAAGGAACAAAGAACTAAGCCAATGTTTCATAAATGTAATTTTTTTAAAAATTCTATATTGCTCTTATGATCAATGAATTACACATATATCCATTATGGGTGTGGTTTTAACAGTTATTCGAGTATTTATTGATCAATGAGTAGTATTATTTTAACTTTAAAATATTGATTTGACAATTGAAATAAATTAGATAATTGACCAAAAAAAATTTATAAAAATTAACTAAATTAGATTCATTGAATTTCTATATTTAATGGTAATCATTCAAAACTCATTTTTATATAAATATATTACATATAATTGTATTAACAAAAAATAAATTAATTTAAGTATTATTTAGTCCTTTCGCACATTTCTTTTTGTTTCGAAAAAGAAAAAATCATTCTCATAAAAAAAAAATCATAGAAAAAAGAAATAAGTTTCTTAGAAGCCTACTCCACCAAAAAAGCAAAAGCAAAACAACCAATAAGACTACATAGTTCAATAGATTTGCAGTGGTAATCTAGTAAAATACTCTGGCAATCAGTCACCAGCGGCGACCAGTGTTACTCTTTGATTTTGGTGATATAACCTAGTAGATTACTGATGATAATTTAATAATATATTACTCAAGTGATGCAGGCCAATTTCAGCAGAACACATTTTATTGACTTTTGAATGGTTCTCTTGAGTAGCAGAGTTCTACTCTTTTTTTTTTTTTTTTTTTGGTTGATAAAAAAAAAAAATTTTCCCATGCCAGATTCTCTTTGAATTATATTCATAAACATCAATCTCATATTTATTAGGATTATTGATTGTGTAGGAGTACATAACTATTGGTAACTTCTTAAATAAAGGTCACCACAGAATATTTATGTCTCTATTTTCTATCTGATAGTTTCCATATTATTCTTGCTCTCCCTACTAAGAGGGATTTTGAGCCATTGAAATTTGTGGTTGTTCAAATAACACTCGTACACTGTATGCATCAAGACTGTGATTAGATCGTCATTTAGGAGTAACATGAAGTTACCGTGGTTGATTCCAAACTAATAACAACAATAACAACAACAATAATAATAATAATAATAATAATAATAATAATAATAATTATTATTATTATTATTATTATTATTATTATTATTATTGTTGTTGTTATTGTTGTTATTAGTTTGGAATCAACCACGGTAACTTCATGTTACTCCTAAATGACGATCTAATCACAGTCTTGATGCATACAGTGTACGAGTGTTATTTGAACAACCACAAATTTCAATGGCTCAAAATCCCTCTTAGTAGGGAGAGCAAGAATAATATGGAAACTATCAGATAGAAAATAGAGACATAAATATTCTGTGGTGACCTTTATTTAAGAAGTTACCAATAGTTATGTACTCCTACACAATCAATAATCCTAATAAATATGAGATTGATGTTTATGAATATAATTCAAAGAGAATCTTTAGGAATGCCATAAAAAATATAATAATAATAATATTATTATTATTATTATTATTATTATTATTATTATTATAAGAAAAGAAGAAAAACCCTCGGAGCTCAATGAAAAATTCGTGGTATTTTTGTGCTTGCAATTAAAGGGCGGCCTTTCTATCTAATTTTACATTTAAACGGGTCAAAGAAGAATGCTAAAGGTGGCCAACCCCACCAATATGCATGCATTGTTTGCCTTAGGGGATATATTTTACCAAAGACCATATTCAATGTAAACGCTAATGTCAATTATATATTTAACATTAAAAAGTATGATACAGTATGTTATTTTTATTTTTGTTTCAATACATAATGTTATTTAAAATGTTAAATCTACTTTTTCTTATAATTATTAAGCTTTGAAAGTTGTAAAAGTAAATTTTATTTTTAAAATAATTAGAAAATGTAAAAGTCGCATGATTACAAGGAAAAAGTAAATATTTTAATCAATAATAATCAAATGCTAAATTTTTCATATACTATATTTAGTGAGAAATTTAATACAAAATATAGCATATTAGAAATTTGACAAAATAAATAGCATTGTATTGGAAAGTATTTTTTACACTTAAATATTATATTTATAATTGACACATTAATTAGCATGGCATTGGAGACAATTTCAAAGTTAAAAAGCTCCCTTTTTTATTTTTCGTTTTTAACTTCGTTGAACTAACAAAAGTACTATGTAATAAGTTGGAAAATATCTGACTAGTCAGATTCGCATAAGGCCATCAATTTGGAAAATAACTTAGAGTTGTCAGACTTTATTTTTCCCCCTTTGGCAACCATGTGGTCTGAAGTTTATGGACAGAATGAAATTTGTAAACATTTAGTATTTTTTTTATTATATTGTATATGTTATATCTAAATCTTGGATTAAGCTGAAGATTCTCAGTCCCATGTGATGATGGCCCGTTTTATTTTTTTTTTCCTTTTCTTTTATACATGAATATACATACATACATACATTCTATTAAAAAAAAGGGTACATACATATATATGGCACAGATTGGGTTTTTTACTTATTTACCTCTTAAGTTTGTACAGCCTTGTCCGATAAACTTTTAATTTTATTAAGTTGTCACCTCAACTTATAAATTTGTTGTAATATGCTTCATTTTATCCATAATTGTGTTAAATTAGTATCGAAAGAACATGTTCAATCAAAAATTTCAACATCATAATTCAAATGTAAAACAAATCTTTCAATTGTTCAAACAATAAATTTGAACAAATTTAGTATAATGGGGCACATTGCCACAACTTTGCAAGTTTAGGGAATTGAGTGTTAAAATTAAAATTTTTATAGAGTAATTTGTTAAACCACGACAAATTCAGCGCATAATTGTGTTAAAAACCCGTAGGGATTTAATTGGAACCTTGTTACACAGAAATGAAATCTTCCTTCGTTTTGTAATGTCTAAGTCTTGTAAAACTTTGTTATATTATCATAAATAATCAGTTTTACATAGATTTGACTGTTTACACATTCTCAGGCTAGGATCTCTCATTCTCAAAATGTCAAATTTAATAAACGCATATATGTCGCAAAAAGAGGGAATGAACTGAAAAAATAAATAGCACACAAGTAGGCCAACCAGTTAAGAAATTTTGACATGCATGCAAATACCCATTTTAATAATTAGCTCCTACTTAGTTTCATTACATAATGTGCAGGATTTTTCTCAAAAAACTATTTAATCGGGCGACGTTCGAGAAATGAAAGAATTAAACAATATATGCCATCTTCAAATGACTCTTTAAATTTTAGTTAAATTTTAACTAAAATAACTAATTTTAGCTAGTAATTTTTTATGAGTCACTCCCACCACACTTTTTATTTTAACTAAAGTCTCGTTCACTTTGCGGATTCGAATTTTCAATTTGAGTTGAGATGTGATATTTTCTGAGAGCTTTTCACTGTAGCAGAAAAAGTTAGATGTGACATTTTATGAGAACGTTTTAATGTAGAAACCTAAAACTGAAAACTCGAATCGGTGAAATGAACGAGGCCTAAATATATATTATTTTAATATTTATTGATTTTAAAATATAAAGAATTATTTTAGTTTCAGAAGTTATATTTCCAACGGCCATATTTCAACCTCTGTAAATAACATTACCTTATCTGCTCATGTTCACCCATCTAAATTTTATTTATCGACAACCTATATTATCAATAGTTATGGCTCGTGATCGGTAAGTCAATATGCTTTTGGAAGATGATTCCGACGATGAGTTTCATTTGTTAGCAATAACAATCATTGAAGAAGAAGAAACGGCGAACGAGGGTCGAACTTCACGTCATCGTGGTTCTATTCCAGACCACGCTGTTATTCAACGTGATAGAGTTCAGGGTAGTGACAGACTTTATCTTGATTATTTTGCTCAAACACTGACATTTGGTCCTCGTTTATTTCGGAGGAGGTTTCGAATGAATCGCGCACTTTTTTTTTTTCGCATTCAACATCCCGTGGAAGCTTATTATCCGTACTTTGTCAAAAAAAAAAGAAAGGGTGCTTGTGGAATTGTCGGTTTGTCATCTCTTCAAAAAATTTCAGCTGCTTTCAGGATGCTTGCTTATGGATTATCAGCAGATTCTGTAGATGAGTATGTGCGGATTGGCAAAAGCACTGCCATAGAGAGTCTTAAAAAACTTGTCAAAGCAATTACTGCAGTGTTTGGGGATGAGTATTTGAGATCTCCAAACAATTTAATGATGTTGCTAGATTGCTGAAGATTAATGGTGCTCGTGGAATTCCTGGAATGTTTGGAAGCATTTACTGTATGCATTGGAAGTGGAAGAATTGTCCTGTTGCATGGCAAGGTATGTATTCTGGTCACATCCATGAGCCAACAATTATTTTGGAAGCCGTGGCTTCATATGATCTTTGGATATGGCATGCATTCTTTGGATTACCAGGATCTCTTAATGAAAAAGCTACTAATTTTATTACACAATCGCATTACATGATTGTACTACAGCCAAGGTCAACCGTGCATTAGTGAAATTCGCAGTGCGTTCAGATGTGAAATGCTTGTGCTGATGAAAGTAATCGCAAATTCTTTGCCAATATTTCACAGATTTTTTTATCATTACCTTGTATTGCATCAACACTGGATGTTAAGCCATGCAGATACGAGAAGGCAGCCTTCTTCAACTGAAAAGTTGCGGGACCTTTGAGGTTTCTTGGTTGTGGTATCGGTTTGAGAAAGAATTTGAGATGGTAACGTGGATTAGCTAGGATTTTGATCTGTCAATAATTGATGGTTGATTTCTACATCTTCACGGAGAAGATTAGTTCATTTCGTCGATTCGAGTTTAGAATTCGAGTTTTGCTATAGTAAAAAGTTCTCAGAAATAATCATATTTAAATTTTTTATTACAGTAAAAAATTCTCACATAAAATCACATCTCAACTCAAATTAAAAACTCGAATCAACAAACTGAACAGGCCAATCTTTTTCATAATCCGTAAACAGATAAAATAACAATAAAGAGAGAGAGATGGATAGTGCTTTCGGAAGAAGACAAAATTGAGAAATGACCGTTAGGGACATTAAGTTGATTAATTGGTGTAATTTTGAAGATGAAAAAAAAAACCCGTTCAGAGTGCATTTATTAATACGGTTGAGGGAATACAATAATGTAAAAAATGAAATAGTTAACCGCTTCATGCTAATTTAATTTAATTAGTATGAAGTGGGTTCTCCAAAATAGTTAATAATTTTATTAATGATTGAAGTTTAGAAAAATTAAAAAAAGGGCTAAATTTTTAACTATTTTAACTAAAAAGATGAAATAGTTAGTATGGTTAGAGTTACTTTTAATAACCCAGTTATTTAGTTTTACAAGTTTCTCTAATTAAAAAGTTTAAATGAACTGGACGTAATTACACTTTTTGAGCTGTAATTGGGATTTAAATGGTCGTTTTCTGAGCTTGTAATTTGACCGCATTCTGTTAAATGGTCGTTTTCTGAGTTTGTAGAAGGGGAAAAATATACTCAAAATGACCAAATAAGGGGATATATGTTTGTTTTAAAGAAAAACAATGGCCAGTATCTTTTTGTTTGACCAATTTTTATGACTTATGATCCTTTCCAAATTGGTTTGTTTAAATAATTAATCATCTCATTTTGGTGGTCAATTCATGATCCTCGAACGAGGGATATGTGTGTTGGTTAGATTCCTTTTTCATGTGATGCCATTATAGGTTCTGCATTTATTGGAGTAATTATGTTATTATACTCTACGGTTTGGCCATCTAATGTGATTATTATATAAAATCCGTTACTTATCAAAACAAGCTCCATATAGCGAACGGGTTGGGTTTGCTTGGACATGGGCCAGGATCCTGGAGCCCAGGTTTGGATTTATTTGGATGAAGAGGAAGAGAAAATTACAAATTTTACATCCACATACTGATTTTAAAAAAATTATTTTTTCACTAATTTTAATTTAAAAAGTATAAATATATAAGTTAATATTAAGAGATAAAAATAAAAGAGGTTCCATTTTAAAAGATATTTTCAAAATTGCCCGATGAGAAAATACTGTTCCGTTTGTTTCGAGGGTTATAGTATAGTTCTGGATCATAATTTTTAATTCGTTACAGTATTTTTTTTCATAAAAAATTTAAATTTTAAAAATAAAAATTATGAATTATGATTGTAAACATATGAACTAAAGGTCACCCAAGTGATCCACCATTATTTGTAATAATCTTATTATTTCTGCCATTGAAAAAAAAAAATTTGATACCCACTGATTTATTTTTTATTTTATTATTTTCTTTCTCCTCTCTTTTCTGTCTCTCACTCTCTCAATATCTTCTGTCTCTCTCTGTCTTTCTCTCCCTCTTCTCACCCTCGTCAATCGCGCCGGCAACCAAAGCTCATTGTCGCCTTCGTCAAAGTCCGGTCATATGTCGAACATATCGGCACGAGCCTCCTTCGTCTTCTTCGCTACTGCAACTCGTCTTCTCCGGTAATGGTCGGATCTACCACGATCGTTGCAACACGATCTTTGCAAATTCCGACGATTTGCAGAGTCTATATATAGTTCATGCTCAGAAGGTTGCAAGTCTTTATTGCTGGAGTGTATCCCTAAGGCGCCAGAGTTCACGGAGTTCGCGCCGGAGTTCATCCCTTGCGCGTTGCGAGATCTTAAGCCGTGTATGACGCTGAAAAGTAATATTACCTGAGTTCTCCTATAATTACTTCATTTATATAATTTGTTCTTTCTGATCCGCCATGGTCACATGTATTAGCGGTTGGTGTTTATATAACGAGCACTCCAATTCATGTTACGCATGTAAGGTGGGACCCACACGATTTTATGAGTGATGGGATTTTATATATAATTAATTTTATATAATTAGGCTTTGTTGGCTTTTTAGATTTTAATTTTTAATTTGAGACGAGATATGATATTTTTTAAGAGTATAGTAAAAAAAATTAGATGTAATATTTTTTAAAAATTTTTAACTATAACAAAAAAATTAAATGTGATATTTTTAAAGTTTTTAACTATAAAAATCTAAAATTAAAAACTCAAATCAAGTGAAATGAATAATGCCTTAAAATTTGTTGGATTTTTTGTTGGTGTTAAGTTTGTTTTTGATTGTCAATTGTTCGAGGAAGTGTTCTAAAGAGTAAACTGACTTGAGAGAGAGAAATGAGGAGAGAGAGGGAATTTATTAATTAAAAAAATTGTTCTATAAAAAAATTCTTTACACTACTACAAAAAAAAAAAAAAACAATATATAGAATATGAAAAATAACCTATAGAATATGAAATATAAACTAATAATGTATTAAAAATTATGAAAAATAACGTACCAGATATTTTTTAGTGACATAAATAATAGATTTAAATTGATAAGAGGAATAACATAATGTTATCTTGTTTATGACATTTTTGAATATTCTCCTATTTGGACTCTCTAAACCGTGAGACCCAAGCCAAGATAGGGCCTTATTCTCTTTACTCCTTAAGAAATTTAGACCCTGTTACGTAAATGACAGCAAGTTGGCGACTTGGCCTTATTCTCCTTATTCCTTAGGAGATTTAGACCCTCAAATAAAAGTGACAGTCTTAAGATAGAGTAGCATGTGTATATTTTTTTTGGGATAAAATTATTTTGGTACCCTTTAATATAAAAAAATATATCGTCAATACTTTGTGTTTTTGATTGTATTTGTTGACGGTGAAATCTTATCAACAGAAATACACCGGATTACCGTCCAGTAATCAGTCGGGTTACCGGCTAGAACACGTGATAACAACTAGAATAATGCAACTGGTCATGTATGGATCCTAAGAGTGCTCTGAATATGAATGAGAATGCAAAAAATAAGAGAAATGCCAGAAATTATAGTAATTTACTCTTAATGAAAGAGTTACATCCACTTTGAGAAAATTTTTACTATTTTCTTTATTCTTCAATTACAGAGGTTTTACTCTCCCATTTTTTTCATCATCCTTCCTCTCTAAGGCATTTCCCTTTTATATCTCATAGATTACACATTGGAGGAAACCGAGACAAATGGTTATCTGACGATTTCTCTTGAGTAGCTTATTATCCTACTCGCCTAGACTGTAGCTTTTCAGTACCTTTTGGAGTGTTCATCTACCTACTTTGTCTACTATTGCGGCACTGTGGATCTCCTATGATCTCTATTGGTCCGTTTTAGGCTGCTAATATGCTAGTAATAATTTTCTATGCTATTAACTTTGTTTAAGCTCACAAGTAATCCACGAATTTCCCTCATGTCACCTCAGGGGATACTCTCGGGATCTAGGTCGGAGGACTGAACGTCCTACCCTCTATATCTCCACTGGGTTTCCCCATTTTTCCATAACAGCGCCGATTTATGGGGGTTTGGGATCTGCCTCTGTCTTGGCAGTTTGAAGGATCGGGTGTCGGCTTGGATGTTGCTGGTTACAGACTTGCTGTTGTTGAGCGCTTCTTCAAGAATTATTCTAAAATACCTTGGGGCGGTCGACCCTTCTCTCATTGGAACAGCACTCATCCTTGGAAGCTGACCCTTTGGCCGTCAAGGCCTGTCTGCTGACTGACGTGGCATAGTGATGGCCACGTGGAGCTCAGTTGTTGTCCGACGTGGCAAGGTAGATTTTCCCTCACAACAGTACCTTTACTTTTAAAAACAATTCTTTTGATACACTATTAATTATTGATTTTTAGGACATAAAATATTCATTTTCCGTACTCACTAATTAACAACAAACTAATAATCTTTTTTAAAAATTATGAAAATACTTTAAAACATTTAAAATTTTAAAAATTAAAATAAGTGAAAATGTTTTTAGAAAATATTTTTAAAGTTATTAATTTCTATGTAATTAATGAAATGTACAAATTGAATATTATATGTCACAAAAATTAGTCTCTAAATATTGAAAGAAAGTTTTATTAAAAATAAAGATATCGTTTTAATATTATTAAAAATACAGTGTATTAATGAAATATTTCCCTATAACAGAAAATACTAAAATACTAAAATGAAACCTTCAAGCTTTGGTTTACGTAGAAACTGTTTTTTTTTTCCTCTTAGAGTACCCATCATGGATTTGGGATACCCATGGGATAACTCGATAACTCGTTAATTAAAGTATGTAATTTATTATTTTAAATTTCAATGCATCATTCATGGATACTCTGTACTAAAATGTGTTCAAAAGTCTAAAAAGAAGAAAAAGTTAGACATACAGTAAAATTTCACCATGCATGTTGAACTAGGGAAAAAATTAATTTAAAAAAAAAAATTATAAAAACCAATATCATTAAAATAATTGCTACGTATTTTTGTAGTATAAACGTGAATATCATTAAAAATAATTATCAGGTGATTTTTGTAATTTCTAAAATGTTTTCAACAAATAATTGTTATATTATTTCAACTCCACTCTTATAAATTTGCCATACAGTGAAATGGGAAACCTCCTTAGCTTCGTCAAGAAGGATAAGACATGCAACTGTAATGAAATGCCTGGTGCTTTCCTTCTCTCTTTTTGGTCCCCCTTCTTTTCTCATTCTTCTCTTTTTAATTTCTATATAATTATCGTATCTTAATGTGACTGTCCAAATGAAAATTCGACAAGTTATATTGATTTAGTTTGGATTATTTTCACCAACGTCTTTAGATTATCTGCTTATGTTACTATTGACCCGGTCAATCAGATTTTGATGCAGGGACATACTTAAATTTATGATGCAGGGGCATATTTAAATTTAAGATGCAGCCTATGTAGCCAGGGCCTCAAGGACCTGTCTGTTGAGTGCGTCCACAGATGCGTAAGAGACTTTTCAAAATAAGGGCCTAAACGAGTAGTTTTTTTGTGTGGATTCCCAAATCTTATTCTAGATAATGTTTTAAGGTATTTGATTGCGCTTCTCCCATTAGTTGTAACTTTCAGAAGGAATAGTTGTGTCACTCCTACATCAATTGGTATTAGAGAAGGAGATCCCAAATTCAAGTCTCCATGAGCGCGCCTTGAAGGGGCATTTTCTAATGAGGGAGAAAATGATACAAGAGCATACTTGAACTTAGGAGATGATCTACGTGACATGAGCTTTAAAAAAGTATCTAAGCTTGTCTGTTAGGTGTGCCGGTTGCGTCACTGCTGAATCAGATTTACTTTTAGAAATTTAATTATCTAAATATTTCTGCAATACACAATTTGAACCATATTTGAGTGAATTGTTTATTTTCAATCGTAATTAGCGGCAAAGAGAGAGTTGAGTGAATCTTTGTCCGGTACGACTCTGCTGTTTCTCAAAGTTTTGGAATCTTCCCTTTCACTTTTATTGGTGTTAACGGGTAAATAAAAAATAATGTACTATGTTTCATATAGCATTTTTATTTGACTGGAAACATAATTAAATTGATGACCTAAATCGATGATTTAAATTGATGACTGAATAACACGAGATTGACTCGATTCATTATAATTATTTATCTAAAGATAAAGGTAAAAGTAGACAAATACTTTTTTAAAAGAATAATCGTTAACAAATGTAAATTAAATAAAATGAAAACTATAAGATCTAGGACAACTAAATCTAGAGATGGATCTTTTTAAGTATTTGGATGATTGGGCGATAGTCTAGTAAGATATCGTCTTAGAAAAATTTTGAAGCATCCAAAAAGCCAAGATAATCTTGAGCGGATATAAAAGGTGAAGACTCTTCTTGAGAAAGAAGCATCAAAATGGATACTACATTAACAATAAACAATTATATACGCATTTAGAAAGAGATGAAAATTGTTGCTTTGAATTCTTGGGAGAAATTAGCAGATTCAGATATTTTGGGAAAAAAATATTGAACAAAGAGCTTGAGAAGAAAAATTCTTCTTAGCAAGTTAGGGTTCATAGAGGAAATTAATTTGAAGAAATATTTAACGTTTTCTATTGATTTGGTTCATTACTGTTTTTATCTTATCTTTTTTAGTTTCCTTTTGGTTATTCTTTCTTCTTATTTTGACACCTGTTATAGGTTTCTAAGTTCTTTTTTTTAAAAAAAATTAATAAATATTTATGTGAATATTCAACAAAAATTATGAAAACCGTTAAAAAAAGGAGTTTTTTTTTTAATAGGATCAACTATCAGATTTGTATTAAAAATTATCAGTTCCACATACTTTTTAAATTTAATATAATTTTGATTAGATCTAACCAGTGATAAAGCCATGATTTTATTTAGGGGATTATAAACTAAAAATGTTGAATGTTAAAAGCACCAACAAATTTAACTCCTAATACTATTAATTAGTTTGTTTTTTATTATTATTTTTTAATTATTGTTTTTTGACATGCTGTTAATTAGCTGAAAACATATTATGCAGATGCATATTGATTAGTTTATTAAACTTCTTGATAGGTAAATTTAAAATTTTGAAGAGTTTATTTTCTTTTACTAGAATTTATTACTCTTTTAAGAATTTAGTTTAGTAATAAAATTATATTTGAGTAAAATGGATTAAAATGCATGTTTCAAATATGTGATTGGATGAATGGTGTATGCATAGATAAGGAGAATGTATTTGAGCAATAAAGATTTTAGCAAGTAAATTAGATTAAAAAAAATTTATTTAAAGGACACATAATACATATGAAAAAATAGTAGTTGAGAGCGCTACAAAAAACTGTCTAAGTATGCAGAGACATATTTAAAAATATATATAACTTCAGCATGATCAAATTAGAGAAAATATGTTTACGAGAAAGGGTTATTTGAAAAAAAAAAAAACATAAATTAGGGACACAATTAAAAAATATCATTTTAATGGGTCATTTAAAACCTTATTCTATGAGGCTCACTTTTGATTTAATAAAGATTATATGAAAAGATATCTTAGAAGGGACCATTTTGAAAGAAAAAAGTTATCATAAGTAGAAATTAGGAAAAAAAAATCAATTTGGTCCATGTAAATTCATAAGATTTTATAGAAAATATCAAAAGAACAACAAGAAAAGAAAAACCAAAAAGAAAAAAAAATCAATTAATATTGGATTTTGTGAAAATGTATTTGAAATTTTTGTTAGGGATATTTATTTTGTTTTATACCCTATGTGTTAGGTTTATTTAAAAGTTATACTTTCAGTTTTTTATCTCATCAAATTTATACCATTAAATTAGATTTAATATTTAAATTTATACCTTACCACAACAACCCTCGATTTTAACTTTAAAAATACATAAAATACCCTTGAATAAAATGATAGGAAAAGAAAAAAAAATAAAAAATTATAGACTTATGGTTTTGACCTAGAAAATATGCAAAATACCATTGAAATGAGGTTTTTTGTGTTTTAAATTTTTATTTTTTGTAATATTGGAAAGTTTTAGTTTTTTTTTTCTTGAGGATAGTTTAGTCATTTGAAAAGTCAAAATCAATTATTCACCAAGATAAGGCATAAATTTATATATGAAATCTAATTCAAATGTATAAAAATATAAATATCTCTTTTTGTTAATAGGCAGATATATGAAAAAATTTTGAAAAACCCTATACTAAAAATTAAAAATTCAAGGGGTACATATATTCTTTTGAGTCTTACCTTCCTATTAGATTTAACCGTTAGGAACCGGTATTATTAATAAGGGGCCATACCGGAAAAAAGTATGAAAAAATTATTAAAACTATTTATGGCTTGAATATAAAACTAAAGATTATCAATAAATTGGTAAGTAAAATTCACATTCAAATTATTGATATCGGCTGTGGGAAGGAACAAGACATCCACACTAAACAAGTTGACTGATGAATCAACGCGAAATCAACACGAGAATTTGGATGGAAATTATGCTGACTCCTACGTCACATGTCATGGAATGATCTTCAAATATTGACGTCCTTTTCTCTATTATTTTTTTGTTTCTTTTCGTCGCTTTTGCTTTATGACGTCCTTGGTTTAGGAGGGAGAGTGGGTTCCTCTAATAGGAGACTTTTCCGCTTTGTTTTTTCTGTAAATTTTCATGAAAAGAAAAAAAGAAAAATGATACACAATAGTCTCATTTATTTTACAAATTAAATTTTTAATTTGAGTTTAAATATAAAATTTTTTATTATAATAAAAAAATTAAATATAATATTTTTAAAAATTTTTTATTTTAAAAATTTAAAATTAAAAATTTGAATCGATAAATAAACAAAGTGAAAAAAAATCCTTCGCGTGGAAGTTAAACAACGCTATTGGCTGTTACCCTGCAGTCTCAAGTTCCCGCCGAAAGCTTGTACGGCAGCAATCAAAACCTCCGCAATCGAATATCTCTCCAGCAAGTGGGCCACATATTTAATTAACTTCCCCGAGAAGTAGGATGCAAATTCAATATTTTTCGGAAATCATTGCCTTCTCAAGAATGGTGCCCTTCATTTTTTCTATTTAAGTTTTAAATTTAAATTAAAATGTAATTTTTTATAAAAATTTTTTATTATAATAAAAAAAATTAAAATATAATTTTTTATCATAATAAAAAATTAAATATCATTTTTTATAAGTATTTTTTATTGTAATAAATTAAAATTAAAAATTTAAATCAGAGAATTTTATGAGGTCACGTGTACCATTTTGAGATTAATTTAATAATTGCTTTTTACAGTGCGGACATGACCTAGCACGAAGCTTTTCTTCTCTTTTTCCGACTTCCAGGTAATGTCCGAAGTCTCTCTGGTCTACGCATTTCTTCATTGTTTATTATTATTATTTTTTATATTTTTTCCTCCTTCACTCCCTCCATTAAACCTCTATATAAAGCGCACCCCTATACTCTACTCTCCAGAGTCTCCACTACTACCACCCACATTACCACTTTGGCCATTTTCCTAACTTGATCAGCTCCTCTGCGAAACCTTGTGCTCTCTCAATCCACCACAAAAAGAAAAAAAAAAAAAAACCACAATGGAGTTCAAAGACCCAATTTGCTCCCAAATCCTCTCACTCTCAACTCTCAAACTCGACAGTGATCTTGAAATTGCTGGTGACGAAACCCACCACTTGGCCGTCGTGGCCGCACCGATTGTCTCCTCCTACAACGACCGCATCCGCCCCGTCCTCGACGCCGTCGACAAGCTCCGCAACCTCGCCGTCATGGACGAAGGCATCGAGCTCCCCACCATCGTCGTCGTCGGCGACCAGTCCTCCGGCAAGTCCTCCGTCCTCGAGTCTCTCGCCCGCATCAACCTCCCTCGCGGCCAGGGAATCTGCACCAGAGT
This sequence comes from Morus notabilis, assembly GCF_000414095.1. NCBI lineage: Eukaryota > Viridiplantae > Streptophyta > Magnoliopsida > Rosales > Moraceae > Morus > Morus notabilis. The sequence goes on from NW_010357667.1 coordinate 74,514, forward strand.
CCCCCTCGTCATGCGGCTCCAAAACCACTCCTCTCCAGAACCCGAAATTTTCTTGGAGTACAGCGGCAAAGTGGTCCCCACCACCGAAGATAACATTTCGGAAGCCATCAATATGGCTACTGGGGAGATCGCCGGCAACGGGAAGGGAATATCCAAAACCCGCCTGACTCTGACGGTGAAGAAACAGGGCGTTCCTGATTTGACGATGGTGGATCTTCCGGGAATCACCAGAGTCCCTGTTCTTGGTCAACCGGAGAACATCTACGACCAGATAAGGGACATTATAATGGAGTATATTAAGCCGGAAGCAAGTATTATACTTAATGTTTTGTCGGCGACTGTCGATTTTCCGACTTGCGAGTCGATTCGGATGTCGCAGAGTGTCGACAAAAACGGAGAGAGAACGCTTGCTGTGGTCACCAAATGCGATAAATCTCCAGAAGGACTTCTCGAGAAGGTGACTTCTGATGATGTGAATATTGGTCTTGGTTATGTCTGTGTGAGAAACAGAATTGGTGATGAGTCCTATGAGGAAGCGAGGACCGAAGAATCCGCACTTTTCGCGTCGCATCCTCTGCTTTCGAAGATCGATAAATCGATTGTTGGGGTGCCGGTTTTGGCGCAGAATCTTATGCAGATTCAGGCGAAGAGCATAGCGAGAAACTTGCCGGACATTGTTAAGAAGATCAACGACAAGCTAAACCACAATCTCACCGAGTTCAAGAAGCTACCGAAGACTATGTCCTCTGTCGCGGAGGCGATGACGGCGTTCATGAGGATCCTCGGGCAAGTTAAGGAATCGCTGCAGAAAATTCTCATAAGAGGAGAGTTTGACGAGTACCCAGATGACAAAAAAATGCATTGCACTGCAAGGTTGGTGGAGATGCTTAACAATTTCAATGATGAACTAAAAAATTCTCCGCAAAGCGACCGGGTTGGAAACTTTCTAATGGAGGAGATCAAGCATTTGGAGGAAGCCAAGGAGATTTCACTCCCTAATTTCCTTCCCCGAACAGCCTTTCTCGCGATACTACAAGAGAAAGTGAATGGAATTTCGAATATTCCAACCGAGTTCGTCGGAAGAGTTTGGAATTACATTGAGGAAGTGGTGATCTCTGTCTTAATGAGCCATGTCGAAGACTATTACCAGCTTCAGCTTTCGACAAGAAGAGCGGGGCTTAATCTTATCGAGAAAATGAAAGAGCAGTCAATGAAGTGGGTCATGGAGGTTGTGGAAATGGAGAAGCTGACGGATTATACTTGTAATCCGGAATTCTTATCCGAATGGAACAGGCTGATGGCGGAAAAGGAGGCATTCATGAAAGATATCGACGATAATTCGCGGTATCAAACCAATCTCGACGGCTTTGGTTGGATTGCGACGGGGAATCTGAGGCCGTTCAGGCATCTCCTGGATCAGGCCTTTGATCTTAGAATGAGAATGATCTCGTATTGGAGAATTGTGTTGAGACGGCTTGTGGATTGCATGGCGCTTCATCTGCAGCTGAGTGTTAATAACCTGGTGAATAAGGATTTGGAATTTGAAATTGTGAGTGAGTTGATGGCTCCGCATGGGAATGGGATTGAGAGGCTGATGGAGGAGTCGCCTTCGGTTTCTACAAAGCGGGTTAAGCTGACTGGGAGTGTCAAGAAGCTTAAAGAGTGCAAGGAGATTTTGGCTACTATCATGGATAGGATTGGCTCTAAGTAAAGATAATTAATTTACTAAGTGTTTGGTTTATGGTTATTTGTTATGATGGTTTAGTTTCTGTGTTTTAGTGTGGTTTTTGCTTTTTATTTTTTATTTTTTATTGTACTAGTCCTTTTGCTGTAATTTGTATTATGTTAATTTAGTATTATTGTGTGATCATATATCTATCGAGTATTAAGCAATGTGAACTTTTCTATTTACATTTTTAAGGTTGAATCTATTTGGTTATTTGTGCTGCCCTTCTCAGAGGATGATATTGGTCGCTCATTTTCTATTCGTCTTAACTACACGTATTATATGTGAGTATGTTCACAATTGCATATAAAATAAAAAATAAAAAAATAAAAAATATAAACTATGTTTTTTTTTTTCTTTTCTTCGGTTTCTAAGCGGGTTAAGCTGACTGGGAGTGTCAAGAAGCTTAAAGAGTGCAAGGAGATTTTGGCTACTATCATGGATAGGATTGGCTCTTAGTAAACCTAATTAATTTACTAAGTGTTTGGTTTATGGTTATTTGTTATGATGGTTTAGTTTCTGTGTTTTAGTGTGGTTTTTGCTTTTTATTTTTTATTTTTTATTGTACTAGTCCTTTTGCTGTAATTTGTATTATGTTAATTTAGTATTATTGTGTGATCATATATCTATCGAGTATTAAGCAATGTGAACTTTTCTATTTACATTTTTAAGGTTGAATCTATTTGGTTATTTGTGCTGCCCTTCTCAGAGGATGATATTGGTCGCTCATTTTCTATTCGTCTTAACTACATGTATTATAAATGAGTATGTTCACAATTGCATAAAAAAAAAAAAAAAAAAAAAGTTGGTACATCTACAAGGACAACATGCTTTTTTCTTTCATTTGGGGGAGTCTGGGCCTGGGCGTGTCTTCGTATGTTCTTTTCTTTTCTTTTTTTTTGTTTTTGGGAATTTACTTTCTTATAGTCGACTGATTGTCTCTATGCTTTTTTTCTTTCCCCTTCTTTTTTGAAAGAGATCTCTAACGCTAGTGGGGCTTTGGCCGTTTGGGAATCAAAAGAGCAACAGGGTAGTTTTTTTTTTTTTCCTTTTTTTTTTTTTTGGCTATAATATAACCCTTCTCTTGGAAGGGAACAATTCTATTGGCTGTTACTTTTAACCTATGCTTGCCTAGAAGTATGATATATGCTTATGATGCACGTTATAAAGAAACGGGGTGGGATATATCCACTCTTTCATTCATAGAGAATAGTTTTCGCTTGTGTGGCCCATGTAGAACCTACTGGTGGGGTCCATTCTCTATGAGAGAGAGGGAATATATTCATATCGGGGTAAATAAGACCTCATTCACTTCGCTGATTCAAGTTTAGAATTCGAGTTGAGATGTGACTTTATGTGAGAACTTTTTACTGTAGTAAAAAAATTAGATGTGATTGTTTGTGAGAGCTTTTTACTGTAAAAAAACTCAAATTCTAAACTCGAATCAATGAAGTGAACGGACTACTCACATATTAATATAATAACGTACAAAGATGGTAGTGGACAACATAATAATACATGCATGTTAGAAAATATGACCATCTCCCATCTATCTGCTAATATTAACTACATATTCGATACTAAAAGGTATGATAATAATATATTTAATATCTGATTTTTAATTGTGTTTTGACACAAGATGTAAAATGCTGAATTTACTTTTTTGAAGTAATGATTAAGTTTTAAAAGTTATAAAGATATTAAAATAAGAGAGATTCTTTAGTACACTTTGTGTATCGGTATATCAAGTTTTTTTTAATTGTTACATCTGCATACTTTTTAATTTTTACGTGATTTTATACAGATTTAACAGACATAAAACATGACCTACTAGTATGATAGCGTACTGAAAAAAATCCTTTAATATAATGTGAATTGCAAATATTATAAAAATAAAAGAAAAAGTAACAGCGTCTCTAATGCAATATTATAATTAATGTGTCAATGGTAAATTTGATATTTGAGTGTATAAAACTCTCCAATGTAATGTCATATATTGTGCTAAAATTTTTATTTGCTATACTTTGTAGCAAATTTAACACAAAATATGTCATGTAATAAAATTGACATTTAATTGCTATTGGTTGATATGTTTACTTTTTTATTTAATAAATATTTACATTCGTCAAATTATTTTAGAATTAAAAGCTTACTTTTATAACTCTAACGCTTAATAATTATAGCAAAAAAGTATACTTAGCATCTGAAAATGCACTATGTATTGTAGCACAAATAAAAAAAATATATTAAAAATATATACAATTGACATTAGTATTTATATTATAAATAGTTTAAGATTTCTCTTTGAATATATTATGAAATATTTTCAATATATTGGCCGATTGAGTAATTGGATTATTTACTTTTTAAGAAATAATATGAGAGATACTTTTCATGTTTATGTGCTTACTCACTTTATAGTAGGTGAGGTTACAAATAGTTGGATAACAAGACATCAATGAGCAATATACAAAAATACGTTGAATTTCTGTCAAATTACTATCTCTATTATTTTTCCATTGAGCTATTGAGTAATGAATTTTCGTGGTTCGAGCATTATTGTGTTATAACCATAAACACTGTGAGCATTAATCAAGTAGTGGTGATGAATGTGTTCATGATGGAGGATCGTGACTTTTAGCATTAAAAACATGTTCGTGATTGGATTATCATGAGAGTGTGACGACTTTTGTATCGGTGTCAAATTGGAGATCCGACCCAACACTATCATGGACTATTATATACATGTACCTGATGAATTTTTCCTTCAATTATTTTATATTTTTATGATTTAAGTAAATTTCAACTAATTAAAAATCCTAAAGCAAAATATATATATATATATATATATTATATGATCAACTGAATTTTACTAAACATAAGCAAAAAAAAAAAAAAAATTCTGCTAATAAGTCTACACTGTATATAAAAGAGCGATTATATAAAATTGAGTTTAATTTAGTTTTTTCTTGAAAAGAAAAATGAAACTAACTAAACTCGATTGAAGATAAAATAATTTTTTTAGTTTGGTTGAGGGAATTTCCTTTTAAATCGAATATATACAAGTGACGTCCTAAAAAATCAGCGAATCTTTAATATATATATAT
>NW_010357667.1:79611-140260 GCF_000414095.1 Morus notabilis
ATATATATATATATATAAACGCATGTATAAATGATCTGCTATAAACTTTCTTAAAAAATTGTCATTTTCTTTCTCTGTCTTTAACTGCTTCTCTAACACCTTGAAGAATTAATTGAGATTAATTAAAGTAATTGAGATTATTAGTTTGTCTAATCTGGATTATTAATTGAGTATTAATTAATAAATGTTTCTGACACGTGTGAGTTTAAATAGTTTCAATGTATTTAAATTATTCTCAATAATTTATTTTAAACCAGAAGTGTGTATGGTGCATTTCTGGACTGCTCTTTTAAAATATTGACACTTGTCCATTTTTTTTCTTTTCTTTTTCTTTTTCTTTTCTTCCTTTCCTTTTCCTTCCCGTGCACCTCTCTCTCTCTCTCTCACTTTCCCTCACTCTCTCTCACTCTCCCGTGCTCTCTCTTACTCTCTTTCTCTCCCATTTTGTCTCAAATCAAACGGATCTTGAACCAAGGAAAGATTTAAATAAGTTTTCAACGTCAAGAGAAGGATTCGAGGTAAGATTACTGAAAGAACCTCTCTTGAATCTCAAGCTTTTGAATTTCAAAACTTATTTTTGGTTCAAACCGGATTTTGAAAGTTTTTGAGTAAAACTAGGGTAGAAATTGGAGATCTTGGGTTCTTTGGACTTGTTTTAGGACCTAGAACCCAGATCTAGTGGTTTCCCTTTGAAATATTTGGATTTGGGACTGGATTTGCAGGTTTTTGGACTGGTTTCCGTGAGCTTCTCTCGCGCAGCTGATTCCACTGGTCGACCGGATCACATGGAAACCGGTCGACCTATGCGGTTGACCAGATTGCAGGCTGACCGGTCAACCGGTAGTGTTGCACTGCTCTGTCACCGGTCGACCGGTGCACACGGGTTTGCCCTGTTTGGCCTGAAAATGCTGGTTTGACCCATATTTTCGGGGAGAACCCAAATTAGCTTCATTTGGGGACTTGGGACAAATGGATTATCATCTTTAATCCTTGATTTGAGATTGAAAACCCTTGGAATGATAATTTGAAACATGAAAATGGATTAGGGCACACTAATTGAAAATCTTAGTACATAAATGAGATTTGGATTGCTTTAGGAATGAGAATTGATCCTAAAGTGTTGTCTTGCATCAGTGATCGCTGAGGATTCAGACTGAAGGGGCTTGAGGAAGCGGAAGCCGGAAAAGGCAACGCTAGTCCCAGGTTTGATAGTGCGAGGTAGGATTTCTATCGCTTTTCTTTGTGAGCCTGTTTTCAAAAAGGATTTTGGCCTTGAAAATGTTTTAAAGAAAGGGATTGGTTTGCGAAAGAAAAACGCTTTGAAAACCATGGCTTGTCTAGTCATGGGGCTCGCGGCTTGAGTAGTTCGTGGGGTCATATTAACGATTTCAGAATGTTAATGAATGATTTCTTAATAAAGAGATCTTGTGAACCGGTAAGAGAGTCTATTGCTGTAAGCCTAGATAGGATGCGGAGAGTGCATCCTCGGGGGCAGAACCTGAAACTCGGTCCGGGTAGGTGAGACACTTGGTTAGGTGAGTAATTTGTACTAATTACTTGCTGAAGCCTGTAAAACGGTTATTTTCAGTTATATTTCCTTCGAGAAAAAAGGATGTGAGGTTCCGACTGTCTGTTGGAACTCAATGTCTTATTTTATTTACTTATTCATTTAATTATTTCCTCGCTCACTTATTATTCATTTATTTATAACGTTTATTTCAAATTATATCATACTGGGCCTTTCACTCACGTTTTATGTTTCAAATGTATTAAACCCCTCCCAGGAGACTCCAGGAGCGGTGCGGGATAGCGGAAGATTGCTACTGTTGGATCAAGTGAGGATTGAGTTCATCCTCTTGGACAAATGTAAGGAATTTGAGAAATTCTGTAAATTTATGTAATATTTAGATTAACTAGACTGTGGTTAATGTCTGTTGTAATGATTATTTACAAGAGCATGTATGTATGATACTGTATGTCCTGTGGGGTGGAGCCCTGTGTGTCAGAGGCTCCGGAATTCTGTAATTTATTTATATTTTAATGCAGTTGAGTGGGGTTCGTCTGGGAATATGCTTTATTAACCCCTAATCGTGCTTCACGTCACCCACCCTGTTTGGGGGGTGTGACAGGAGTGGTATCAGAGACCTAGATTAAGAAACCCCAGGATTGTACATACATTTGTGACATCTGTTATCCACTGAATAGTCTAGTTTTATTTCAGTTAAAGGAAATGGCGCCTCGCCGTAGGCCCGCTAATCAACCGGCACAATAGAATTAGGGATTTCTAGATGTCATGTATGCTGCCTTTCAAGGCATGGCCACTAGAGCTTAGAACGAGCGGCCGGTTGAGGATAGGAAGCAAGGTTACTTCCGGGAATTTAGGCGTACACCTATCCCCTCGTTTAATAGTGAGGGAGGACCCCAGGAAGCAGAGTTCTAGTTAGACTCCATAGTCAAGCATTTGAGTACTATGGGAGTTCCAGATGAATACTGGGTGGAATTTGCGGTATACAAGATGGATGGCTTAGTAAATACTTGGTGGAAGCAGGTCAAGAGAAGAATAGATGTTACAGGACTGACCTGGGAGTAATTTGAAACCCTATTCAATGAGCAGTATTTCCCTCAGAGTTATAGGGATGAAAAAATGCTGGAATTCATGTCTCTACTGCAAGATGACATGTCTGTAAGGGAGTATGAGGCGAAGTTTAATAACCTATCCCGGTTTGTGACATCTTTGGTGGAATCTAAACACCTTAGATGTCTTAAGTTTGATAAGGGTCTCAAGAATTCTGTGAGGAGGTCATTGGTGGCTTTAAGGATTCAGAATTTCTGGGATTTGGTAGCTGCTGCTACAAGGGTGGAACAGGATAACTTGGCCTATCACCAAAGCAAAGAGGCAACTGGTCGGGTCTCTGTCTCTGGTAGACCCTCTGTTTCAGGTGGGCCACAGCGAAGTGGTAGAAGAAACCGCAACCAGGGACATACGGTTGGGGAAATGACAAGCGGTGGCAGCAGTTTGTCCGGAAGTGATAAAAATGCCCCATACGGGCCCAGGTGTCACCATTGTGGGCAGGTGGGGAGGAATTGCCCTAATCGACCGCCGGCTCAACAAGCCCAAAGTGACGCTTCCTATAGTCAAGAAGGGCTACCACAGTACATGCCACCATATCAACCACAACAGATGCCATACCCTCCTGTGCCGACTTATCAACCACCTCTGTTTACACAATTCCGGCCTCAAGCGCCGAGATCGGTACAACCACCTTCGCCGCAACAGTATAGGCCTCCGACCCAACGGCCTAACGTTGGTGACAGAGGGAAAGGGAAAGTACATGGACAAGCTTATGCCCTGGCAGGAGGCAGTTTTGGAGGTCAGACCAGCAACGCAGTGGTTGAGGGTATGATTCTAATCTCTCATTCTTTTGCTCACGTGTTGTTTGACATAAGTGCCACACACTCGTTTATATCAAGTTCTTTTGTTCGGACTTTGAAACTGAAATCTGAGAATTTAGAAGTCCTGATGACTTTGAACTCTCCACTGGGTGTGGAGGTAATGAGTGTGTAAATCGTGTGAAATCACGATTGGTGGTGAGCGATTGAGAGCAGATTTGATTATCCTTCTGATGAGCATGTTTGACGTGGTACTCGGAATGGATTGGCTGTCAAGGTACGATGCGATTGTTGATTGCTACCGTAGAAAAGTAACTTTGGTGACGAATTCGGGAACAGTGATTTCTTATCAGGTGGATATGAACCCAGTCCTAAGGGAATGACTGTTGAAGTATAGCGTTGGGGGACGGAGGAACTTGGTATGTTTTTCTTCTCTTCTTGCTCTAGAAGGTGAACCCGAAATAATTGGAGATAGTGTGGGAATCCCTGTAGTGGATGAGTTTACAGATGTATTTCCTGATGAGCTACCTGGTTTACTGTCAGATCGAGAGATTGAATTCTGTATTGATTTGGTTCTGGGAACGGCACCTATTTCCATTCCTCCATATCGGATGGCTCCAGCGGAGATGAAAGAACTAAGAACGCAGCTTGAGGAGCTGGCAGAAAAGGGATATATCCGGAATAGTACTTCCCCTTGGGGTGCACCGGTGCTATTTGTGAAGAAGCACGACGGATCTCTTCGGTTGTGCATTGACTACCGTCAATTGAACAAGGTGACCGTGAAGAACAAATACCCACTGCCGAGGATCGATGAGTTATTCGATGAGTTGGGTGGATCACAGTTTTACTCTAAGATTGACTTGAGATCTGGGTACCATCAGCTGAAAATCAAGGAGGAAGACATTCCGAAAACTGCTTTCAAAACTCGATATGGACACTTCGAGTTTCTTGTAATGCCTTTTGGATTGACGAATGCCCCGGCTGCATTCATGGATCTAATGAACCGTGTTTTCCGGCCGTACTTGGATCGGTTCGTGATCGTCTTCATTGACGACATACTGGTTTATTCGAAGACTTGGGAAGAACATGAGCAGCACTTGAGAATTGTCCTTCATACTCTTCGAGAACACCAGTTGTATGCAAAGAAGGAGAAGTGTGACTTCTGGCTGACATAAGTAAAGTTCCTTGGGCATGTGATTTCTGGACAGGGGATTTCTGTAGATCCTTCCAATATCGAGACTATGCTATAGTGGGAAAGGCCGAAGAATGTAGCGGAGATTCACAGTTTCCTCGGACTTGCAGGGTACCATCGGCGTTTCGTGAAAGACTTCTCGAGTATTGCTGCACTGTTGACTCAGTTGACCAAGAAAGAAGTCAGATTCCAGTGGGACGCTGAATGTGAAAATGCTTTTCAGGAATTGAAGGTCAGACTGACAAGTGCACCAGTCTTGACTATTCCTGATAGTGAGGAACCATATGAGGTGTATTCTGACGCCTTGGGGAGTGGGCTTGGCTGTGTCTTAATGCAAGAGGGACGTGTGGTAGCGTACGCATCTCGCCAATTAAGACCACCTGAACGGAATTACCCCACGTATGATTTGGAGCTGGCAGCGGTAATATTTGCTCTGAAGATATAGAGATGTTATCTTTATGGAGCAAAGTTTCAGGTCTTCTCTGACCATAAAAGTCTGAAGTACTTGTTTACTCAGAAAGACTTGAATCTCAGGCAAAAGAGATAGGTGGAGTATATGGAAGATTACGACTTCACTCTGCAATATCATCTTGGAAAAGCTAATGTGGTGGCTGATGCCCTTAGTAGGAAGACGACAGGGACTCTGGCGTCATTAGCTTTGGAAGATTGGAAAAGGATTGAAGTGGTGAGTGAGTATGATCTTCAGTTCTACGAAGATCATAACCAGGCCATGGCGTATAATCTGATCTCTACACCGAATATTGTGCAACAGGTTAAGCAAAATCAATGGCATGATCCACACCTCTAAGGAATTTAGATTCGAATCCAGAATGGAGGCAATTCGAGGATTGGAGAATCAGAGAGGATGGAGCCTTGTATTTTTGCAACCGCCTTGCTGTTCCTAAGGCGGGTGAGGTAAAGAAGATGATTCTGCAAGAGGCACATAAATCGAGGTATGCTATTCATTCGGGAACTACAAAGATGTACCAGGACCTGAAAAGACAATACTGGTGGAGAGGCATGAAAAGGGACGTTCGTGAGTATGTCTCGGAATGTGTGACTTGCCTCCGGATTAAAGCTGAGCATCAGAAGCCGGTGGGAGAGTTGCAACCTCTTCCTATCCCTGGATGGAAATGAAAGCACATCACTATGGATTTTCTGATGGGGCTACCGAGAACCGAGCTGAAGCACGATGCCATCTAGGTGGTGGTGGACAGGTTGACGAAGTCCGCGCACTTCATACCGTTTCGTACGACGTATTCTCGGAAGATTCTGTCAGAATTGTACCTGGAGCACATCGTGAGGCTGCACGGAGTGCCATTGTCTATCACGTCAGATCGTGATACCCGCTTCAATGCAAGGTATTGGAGGAGTTTTTAGGAAGCCATGGGAACAAATTTGAATTTTAGCACCGCATTTCATCCTCAGACGGATGGGCAATCTGAAAGAGTTATTCAGATTCTAGAGGATATGCTTCGTGCTTGTATTCTAGAATTTGGTGGGAACTGAAAGAAATACCTGCATCTAGCCGAGTTTGCTTATAACAACAGCTATCAGGCCAGTATTGAAATGGCACCGTTTGAAGCTCTGTATGGTCATCATTGTAGGTCACCTGTGTGTTGGTTGGAATCAGAGGATCGACTGAGCACTGGACCGGAAGTCATTCAAGAGAATAATGAGAAGATAGCTGTAATTCGGGAACGACTGTTGACAGCTCAAAGTCGCCAGAAAAGTTATGCTGATAGAAGGCGTAGGCCTTTGGAATTCCAAGAAGGCGACTTTGTCTTGCTGAGGGTTTCCCCACGCAAGGGACTTGTTCGGTTTGGTGTGAAAGGGAAACTTGCACCAAGGTATGTGGGACTATTCCTGATCGTGCAACGAATTGGAGTGGTGGCTTATCGGTTGGCCTTACCGCCTGAATTATCTCACGTGCATGACGTGTTTCATGTCTCCATACTTCAGAAATGTCAACCTGAGCCGGAAGCAGTAGTGCAGTGGTTTGACGTTTCGATACAGTATGACGCGTCATACGATGAGGCACCAGTTTAGATTCTTGACCGAAAAATAAAGAGTCTGCGTCATCGTGAGATCCCGTTAGTGAAAGTGTTGTGGCAGCACCATGGAATTGAGGAAGCGACATGGGAGCTTGAAACGACGATGCATGAGCAGTATCCGCATCTATTCACACTTTTAGGTAGGCTTTAATTTCGGGGACGAAATTGCCTAAGGGGGGTGGAGTTGTAACACCCTGAAGAATTAATTTAGATTAATTAAGGTAATTGAGATTATTAGTGTGTCTAATCTGGATTATTAATTGAGTATTAATTAATAAATGTTTTTGACACGTATGAGTTTAAATAGTTCCAAGGTATTTAAATTATTCTCAGTAATTTATTTTAAACCAGAAGTGTGTATAGGTGCATTTCTGGACTACTCTTTTAAAATATTGATACTTGTCCATTTTCTTTTCTTTCCTTTTTCTTTTTCTTTTCTTCCTTTCCTTCTCCTTCCCGTGCACCTCTCTCTGTCTCTCACTTTCCCTCACTTTCTCTTACTCTCTTTCTCTCCCATTTTGTCTCAAATAAAATGGATCTTGAACCAAGGAAAGATTTAAAGAAGTTTTCAACGACAAGAGAAGGATTTGAGGTAAGATTACTGAAAGACCCTCTCTTGAATCTCAAGTTTTTGAATTTCAAAACTTATTTTTGGTTCAAACCAGATTTTGAAAGTTTTTGAGTAAAACTAGGGTAGAAATTGGCGATCTTGGGTTGTTTGGACTTGTTTTAGGACCTAGAACCCAGATCTAGTGGTTTCCCTTTGAAATATTTAGATTTGGGACTGGATTTGCAGGTTTTTGGACTGGTTTCCGTGAGCTTCTCTCGCGCAGCTGATTCCACCGGTCTACCTGTCCGGTCAACCGGATCACATGGAAACCGGTTGACCTATGCGGTCGACCGGATTGCAGGCTGACCGGTCGACCGGTGTGCACACTACCGGTCGACCGGTAGTGTTCACTGCTCTATCACCGGTCGACTGGTGCACACGGGTTTGACCCTGTTTGGCCTGAAAATGCTGTTTTGACCCCTGTTTTCAGGGAGAACCCAAATTAGCTTCATTTAGGGACTTGAGACAAATGGATTAGCATCTTTAATCCTTGATTTGAGATTAAAAACCCTTGGAATGATAATTTGAAACATGAAAATAGATTAGGGCACACTAATTGAAAATCTTGGTACATAAATGAGATTTAGATTGCTTTAGGAATGAGAATTGATTCTAAAGTGTTGTCTTGCATCAGTGATCGCTAAGGATTTAGACTGAAGGGGCTTGAGGAAGCAGAAGCCGGAAAAGGCAACGCTAGTCCCAGGTTTGATAGTGCGAGGTAGGATTTCTATCCCTTTTCTTTGTGAGCCTGTTTTCAAAAAGGATTTTGGCCTTGAAAATGTTTTAAAGAAAGGGATTGGTTTGCAAAAGAAAAACGCTTTGAAAACCATGGCTTGTTTAGTCATGGAACCTCATGGCTTGTCTAGTCATGGGGCTCGCGGCTTGGGTAGTTCGTGGGGTCATATTAACGATTTCAGAATGTTAATGAATGATTTCTTAATAAAGAGATCTTGTGAAACCGGTAAGAGAGTCTATGGCTGGAAGCCGAGATAGGAGGCGGAGAGGGCATCCGCAGGGGCAGAACCTGAAACTCGGTCCGGGTAGGTGAGACACTTGGTTAGGTGAGTAATTTGTACTAATTACTTGCTGAAGCCTGTAAAACGGTTATTTTCAGTTATATTTTCTTTGAGAAAAAATGATGTGAGGTTCCGACTGTCTGTTGGAATTGAATGTCTTATTTTATTTACTTATTCATTTATTTATTTCCTCGCTCACTTATTATTCATTTATTTATAACGTTTATTTCAAATTATATCATACTGGGCCTTTCGCTCACGTTTTATGTTTCAAATGTATTAAACTCCTCCCAGGAGACTCCAGAAGCGGTGTGGGATAGCGGAAGATTGCTATTGTTGGATCAAGTGAGGATTGAGTTCATCCTCTTGGACAAATGTAAGGAATTTGAGAAATTTTGTAAATTTATGTAATATTTGGATTAACTAGACTGTGGTTAATGTCTGTTGTAATGATTATTTATATGAGCATGTATGTATGATACTGTATGTCCTGTGAGGTGGAGACCTGTGTGTCAGAGACTTCGGAATTCTGTAATTTATTTATATTTTAATGCATTTAAGTAAGGCTCGTCTGAAAATCTATTTTATTAACCTCTAATTGAACTTCACATCACCCACCCCGTTTGGGGGCATGACAGCTTCACTCGGCTTTGATGGTTAAAGTCCCCTCCATTAAAGGCCTCAGACTCAGTAAACTTATCCCTCAAATCATTGCTTCTACCGTTCCACACGCACACCCCTTTAGATTAATATATATATATATATATTTATGGAACGTCAAAATAGATAAGACGGATACAAGAAAGCTCTTGAGATTTAAAGCGTTTAAGATGGAATTAGAAAGAGCAAAAACCTAAAGACTAAAATTCAAGTATTCAAGAGGTTGATTGAAGAATGAAGATGACATGCACCGGAGTCAATCTTTTATAGGTTTTATTTCAACTTTATCTTATATGTATGTTTGAGTATTGCATGATTTTGATTTTAGCTCACCAAGGTTTTCTTAAGAAGCTGGGTTTTCAAAGAATCATATCAATTGAATTTTTACAAATACTGTATACTAAACTTCGCTAAAATAGTGTTTTTTAAACATTTCTAAATCTTCTCAAAGTCTATTAGAGATCTCAAAACGAATTATTCATTAATTCTTATTTGAAAAAGTCTTTTAGTTTTTTTTTTGTTTTTTTAACAAAATTACAACAGGTCATGATATTTGGTAAACTTTACTTTTATCCAGTATATTTTATAAATTATTATCTAACATCAGAATTTGAAAAGTATATCATTTTTCATAGCAGCATTTGTTGTCTTTATCCAAATTTACTGTAATAATTTTAATAGAATTTAATTTTAAATCTACCAATTTTACTTTTTTCATATCAAATTGAATAATAATGTTTAAACTTTTATTCAACTTTTGAAAATCTTAAAAAAATATATTATATTAAATTTTATTCACATATGTTTAATACTTATCGAAATGTTTAAAAAAGAATAACAATAAATAAGAAATTTAGTATTTTTTTTTTAAAAATTATAAATAATAAAATCAAAATCGTATATTTTTAGGATTTTGTTGTAAAAATATTATGAATATTCAATATTATGAATAGCTCAACAATTTTGTCCTTATACTCAATATGTATATCAAAGTTTTAAAGTGTTGACGAACTTTGACTTGTCTATAGGCTGCTAAATTTCGCTTAAACATCATACTGAGATAGCCAAGTTTTCTAACTTCTCAACGCTTCAAGATTAATCATCAAATTTTGATTAAAAAAAATGAGCTATATGGCCAAAAACTGTTTTTTTTTCGCTAAATTAGGATTTGTTGGTAGAAGAATGGTAGACCAGTCTTGTCAACCGTAACAACTATAAAAATAGCCACCAGAACTCAAGTTTTACGGCTGGTTTTGAGGTCTTTAAGTAAAAATTAATTGTCAAAATTATTACAGCTTAAAATTATAATATTTATAGTTTTTCTTAATGGTTTCATAAGATTAATGTGAACTGAATTTATCATATTAAATTATGATTATTAATTTAGAATTAAGAATTCTAAATACATATATATATTAATTAATTCAATTAATTAATATTAAAATTATTTTAAAATTATTTTAAATTAATTTGGATGAATTTAATTATTTTTTTATAAAAAAAAGGAATTTTCTTTTACTCTCCACATTTCCTTCTTTTTTTTCTTCACTCTCCCTGTTAATGTGTGTGTGTGTGTGAGAGAGAGAAAGAGGAAACGTGCAGCAGTACGTTTCCTCATTTAGGGGGGACGTTTCCTCACCATGAGGAAATGGAATAAATGTGCAGCTGTACATTTACTCAAAAACGGGAATGAGTTCTGTTTTTCTTAGAGGAAAAAAATAGTTTTTTTTTTTTCCAGAGAAAAGAAAAAAAAAGGAAGAATGGGAGAATAAAAGAAAAACCAAAGAAAATTTCTTGAGTGTCATCATATACTTTTGAGAAAAGCGAGTGATAACTATAGGTGACTTCCCTATTTATCAATCTCATGTGTTGAGAAACTCATTAGAACGTCCACACGTTCGAGTTCACGTTAATCTGGAGATACGTTGAGAAAGAATCATGGTGTTCTTGGAATTTAAGAGTTCAAGACGGTGTTGGAGGAGTTCAAGATTTCCGTCCTAATCGAGTGACGGTAAAATTCTCATTCTTCTCTTTAATATCTTTGTAGTTAAATTAACATGAAATAATGATCGCATTAAATTTTGATTTATGTGATTCGATCGATACCATATTTCCGCACAATTTTTTTTTTTAAAATCCAGTTTGAGAAACCAACAATTATCGTATCTTATTGTGACTGTCCAAATGAAAATTCGACGAGTTCTATTGATTTACTTTGGATTATTTTCACCAACGTCTTTAGATTATCTACTTATGTTACTATTGATCTGGTCAATGAGATTTTGATGCAGGGCCTGGGCCTCAAAAAAGTATTTAGACTCGTCTGTTGAGTGTGTCAATAAATTCGTAAGAGACTTTTCAAAATAAGGGCCTAAACAAGTAGTTTTTTGTGTGGATTCCCGAATCTTATTCTAGATAATGTTTAAAGTATTTGATTGCATATCTCCCATTAGTTGTAACTTTCGGGAGGAATAGTTGCGTTACTCCTACATCAATTGGTATTAGAGAAGGAGATCCAAAAATTCAAGTCTTCATGAGGGCGCCTTGAAGGGGGCATTTTCTAAGGAGGGGAAAATGATGCAAGAGCATACTTGAACTTGGGAGGCGGTCTACGTGACGTGAGCTTCGAAAAAATGCCTGAGCCCGTTTATTGGGTGTGATAGTTGCGTCATTGCTAAATCAGATTTACTTTTAGAAATTTAGTTATCTAAATATTTATACAATACACAATTTGAACCATATTTGAATGAATTGTTTATTTTCAATCGTCATTAGCGACAAAAAGAGAGTTGAGTGAATCTTTGTCCGGTACGACTCTACTGTTTCCCAAAGTTTTGGAAGCTTCCCTTTCACTTTTATTGGTGTTAACGGGTAAATAAAAAACAGTTTACTATGTTTCTTATAGCATTTTAGTTTGACTGGAAACACAACAAAATCGATGGCCTAAATTGATGACTCGAATAACACGAGATTGACTCGATTCATTATAATTATTTATCTAAAGATAAAGGTAAAAATAGACAAATATTTTTTTAAAAGAATAATCGTTAACAAATGTAAATTAAATAAAATGAAAACTATAAGATCTAGGATAACTAAATCTAGAGATGGATCTTTTTAAGTATTTGGATGATTGGGCGATAGTCTACTACTCCCCAGTCAAAGCAATTCTCCAAGAGCGATATGGTTGCAGGCTTGCAGCAGACAATGGGAAACAACTACTAGTAAGATATCATCTTAGAAAAATTTTGAAGCATCCAAAAAGCCAAGATAATCTTGAGCGGATATAACAGGTGAAGACTCTTTCTTGAGAAAGAAGCATCAAAATGAATAATACATTAACAATAAACAATTATGTACGCATTTAGAAAGAGATGAAAATTGTTGCTTTGAATTCTTGGGAGAAATTAGCAGATCGATTCAGATATTTTGGGAAAAAAAAATATTGAACAAAGAGCTTGAGAAGAAAAATTCTTCTTACCAAGTTAGGGTTCATAGAGGAAATTAATTTGAAAAAATATTTAACGTTTTCTATTGATTTGGTTCGTTACTGTTTTTATCTTATCTTTTTTAGTTTCCTTTTGGTTATTCTTTCTTCTAATTTTGACACCTCTTATAGGTTTCTAAGGTTTTTAAAAAAAAAAAAATTTTAATAAATCTTTACGTGAATATTCAACAAAAATTATGAAAACCGTTAAAAAAAGAAATTTTTCTAGTAAGATCGGCCACCAGATTTGTATTAAAAATTGTCAGTTCTACTTATTATTTTAATTTAATATAATTTTAACTAAATCCAACCAATGGTAAAGCCATGATTTTATTTAGGAGAACATAAACTAAAAATGTTGAACGTTAAAAGCACCAACAAATTTAAAATATGTACTATGAAATATTTTGCTATGAAAAACACAATGTACTATGAAATATTTTGCTATAATAGAATATACTAAAATGATTTTATCCTTTTTTATTGTATAAACCTTCAAGCTTTGGTTTACGTAGATTTTTTTTGTTTTTTGTCTCTTAGAGTACCCATCATGGATTTGGGATACCCATGGGATAACTCGACTACTCGTTATTAAAATATGTAATTTATTATTTTAAATTTCAATGCATCATTCATGGATACTCTGCACTAAAAAGTCTTCAAAAGTCTAAAAAGAAGAAAAAGTTAGACATATAGTAAAATTTCACTATGCGTGTTGAAATATGGAAAATATATATATATATATATATTTTTTACAAATTACAAAAATCAAAATCATTAAAATAATTGCTACGTAGTGTTGTAGTATAAACGTGAATATCATTAAAGATAATTATCATGTGATTTTTATAATTCTTAAAATATTTTCAACAAATAATTGTTATATTATTTCAACTCCACTCTTATAAATTTGCCAGTGAAATGGGAAGCAACCTTAGCTTCGTCAAGAAGGATCATGCAACTGTAATGAAATGCCTTTCGGTGGTGCTTTCCTTCTCTCTTTTTGGTCCTCTTTCTTCTCTCATTCTTCTCTTTTAATTTCTATAAAATTATCGTATCTTAATGCGACCGTCCAAATAAAAATTTGACAAGTTCTATTGATTTACTTTGGATTATTTTCACCAACGTCTTTTGATTATCTACTTATTTTACTATTGACATTGTCAATGAGATTTTAATGCAGGAGCATACTTAAATTTGGGAAGCGCCTTATGTGGCATGGGCCTTAAAGAAGTGACTGGGCCCGTCTGTTGAGTGCGCCCACATATTTATGAGGAACTTTTCAAAGTAAGGGCCCAAACGAGTTATTTTTGGGATGGATTCCCAAGTCTTGTTTTAGATGATGTTTAAGGTATTTGATTGCGTCTCTCCCATTAGTTACAACTTTCTCTCACTCTAACATCAATTGGTATTAGAGAATGATATCCCAAACTCAAGTATCCATGAGTGCGCCTTGACGGGGAAATTTTCCAAGGAGGAAAAAAAGATACAAGAGCATACTTGAACTTGAGAAGTGGCCTACGTGACGTGAGCTTCAAACAAGAGAAGGAGTTCCCAAATTCAAGTCTTCATGAGGGCGCCTTGAAGGGGGCATTTTCTAAGGAGGGAAAAATGATGCAAGAGCATACTTGACCAATGGTAAAGCCATGATTTTATTTAGGAGAACATAAACTAAAACTGTTGAACGTTAAAAGCACCAACAAATTTAAAATATGTACTATGAAATATTTTGCTATGAAAAACACAATGTACTATGAAATATTTTGCTATAATAGAATATACTAAAATGATTTTATCCTTTTTTATTGTATAAACCTTCAAGCTTTGGTTTACGTAGATTTTTTTTTGTTTTTGTCTCTTAGAGTACCCATCATGGATTTGGGATACCCATGGGATAACTCGACTACTCGTTATTAAAATATGTAATTTATTATTTTAAATTTCAATGCATCATTCATGGATACTCTGCACTAAAAAGTCTTCAAAAGTCTAAAAAGAAGAAAAAGTTAGACATATAGTAAAATTTCACTATGCGTGTTGAAATATGGAAAATATATATATATATATATATTTTTTACAAATTACAAAAATCAAAATCATTAAAATAATTGCTACGTAGTGTTGTAGTATAAACGCGAATATCATTAAAGATAATTATCATGTGATTTTTATAATTCTTAAAATATTTTCAACAAATAATTGTTATATTATTTCAACTCCACTCTTATAAATTTGCCAGTGAAATGGGAAGCAACCTTAGCTTCGTCAAGAAGGATCATGCAACTGTAATGAAATGCCTTTCGGTGGTGCTTTCCTTCTCTCTTTTTGGTCCTCTTTCTTCTCTCATTCTTCTCTTTTAATTTCTATAAAATTATCGTATCTTAATGCGACCGTCCAAATAAAAATTTGACAAGTTCTATTGATTTACTTTGGATTATTTTCACCAACGTCTTTTGATTATCTACTTATTTTACTATTGACATTGTCAATGAGATTTTAATGCAGGAGCATACTTAAATTTGGGAAGCGCCTTATGTGGCATGGGCCTTAAAGAAGTGACTGGGCTCATCTGTTGAGTGCGCCCACATATTTATGAGGAACTTTTCAAAGTAAGGGCCCAAACGAGTTATTTTTGGGATGGATTCCCAAGTCTTGTTTTAGATGATGTTTAAGGTATTTGATTGCGTCTCTCCCATTAGTTACAACTTTCTCTCACTCTAACATCAATTGGTATTAGAGAAGGATATCCCAAACTCAAGTATCCATGAGTGCGCCTTGACGGGGAAATTTTCCAAGGAGGAAAAAAAGATACAAGAGCATACTTGAACTTGAGAAGTGGCCTACGTGACGTGAGCTTCAAACAAGAGAAGGAGTTCCCAAATTCAAGTCTTCATGAGGGCGCCTTGAAGGGGGCATTTTCTAAGGAGGGAAAAATGATGCAAGAGCATACTTGAACTTGGGAGGCGGCCTACGTGATGTGAGCTTCAAAAAAGTGTCTGAGCCCGTCTATTGGGTGTGATGGTTGCGTCACTGCTAAATCAGATTTACTTTTAGAAATTTAGGGGTTGTTCTTTTACATTTTTGAGTTAGGGTGATTTGAGTGATAATTTTGAGTTGAGTTTGAGTTATAACTTGAGTTGAAGTTGTAACTTGAGTTTGTGTTTGGATGTGCACATTTGAGTTATGATTTGAATTGAGAATCTTTTTCACTTTGTGTTTGGGTGGGTCAAAACTTAAATTTGTATTTAGATAGTATTTTAATAAAAACTCAATAGTGATGAAAAATTTTAATAGGGTATATGGATGGGGTTTGATTCGTCTTTTTGTTGTGAATGCATAGAAAAAAAAATCATCTCAATTAGAATTAAAACGAAAAAGTTATGACATTTTTAAGAATAAAAAAAACACTGTTCATTAACTTGAGTTCGAGTTTATGAACTCGAGTTGAAGGGAAAACTTGAACTCAAGTTTAGTTCCAAACTCGAGTTCAAACTCGACTTTAAACTCGAGTTCAAACTCAAATTTTACAAAAAAACATGAACTTAAATAAAGTTATAACTCGAGTTTAAACTTTTTCTGAGTTTTGTTACAAAAGAACAACCCTTTAGTTATCTAAATATTTCTGCAATGCCCAATTTGAGCCATATTTAAATGAATTGTTTGTTTTCAATCGTAATTAGCGGCAAAGAAGGAGTTGAGTGAATCTTTGTACGATACGACTCTACTGTTTCTCAAAGTTTTAGAATCTTCCCTTTCACTTTTATTGGTGTTAACGGCTAAATAAAAAACAATGTACTATGTTTCATATAACATTTTTATTTGACTGGAAACATAATTAAATTGATGACCCAAATCGATGATTTAAATTGATGACTCGAATAACACGAGATTGACTCGATTCATTATAATTATTTATCTAAAGATAAAGGTAAAAATAGACAAATATTTTTTTAAAAGAATAATCGTTAACAAATGTAAATTAAATAAAATGAAAACTATAAGATCTAGGATAACTAAATCTAGAGATGGATCTTTTTAAGTATTTGGATGATTGGGCGATAGTCTACTACTCCCCAGTCAAAGCAATTCTCCAAGAGCGATATGGTTGCAGGCTTGCAGCAGACAATGGGAAACAACTACTAGTAAGATATCATCTTAGAAAAATTTTGAAGCATCCAAAAAGCCAAGATAATCTTGAGCGGATATAACAGGTGAAGACTCTTTCTTGAGAAAGAAGCATCAAAATGAATAATACATTAACAATAAACAATTATGTACGCATTTAGAAAGAGATGAAAATTGTTGCTTTGAATTCTTGGGAGAAATTAGCAGATCGATTCAGATATTTTGGGAAAAAAAAATATTGAACAAAGAGCTTGAGAAGAAAAATTCTTCTTACCAAGTTAGGGTTCATAGAGGAAATTAATTTGAAAAAATATTTAACGTTTTCTATTGATTTGGTTCGTTACTGTTTTTATCTTATCTTTTTTAGTTTCCTTTTGGTTATTCTTTCTTCTAATTTTGACACCTCTTATAGGTTTCTAAGGTTTTTAAAAAAAAAAAAATTTTAATAAATCTTTACGTGAATATTCAACAAAAATTATGAAAACCGTTAAAAAAAGAAATTTTTCTAGTAAGATCGGCCACCAGATTTGTATTAAAAATTGTCAGTTCTACTTATTATTTTAATTTAATATAATTTTAACTAAATCCAACCAATGATAAAGCCATGATTTTATTTAGGAGAACATAAACTAAAACTGTTGAACGTTAAAAGCACCAACAAATTTAAAATATGTACTATGAAATATTTTGCTATGAAAAACACAATGTACTATGAAATATTTTGCTATAATAGAATATACTAAAATGATTTTATCCTTTTTTATTGTATAAACCTTCAAGCTTTGGTTTACGTAGATTTTTTTTGTTTTTTGTCTCTTAGAGTACCCATCATGGATTTGGGATACCCATGGGATAACTCGACTACTCGTTATTAAAATATGTTAGATCTGTATTAAAAACTATCAGTTTCACATACTTTTTTAATTTAATATAATTTTGATTAGATCCAACGAGTGATAAAGCCATGATTTTATTTAGGAGATTATAAACTAAAAATGTTGAATGTTAAAAGCACCAACAAATTTAACTCCTAATACTATTAATTAGTTTGTTTTATTATTATTATTTTTTAATTATTGTTTTTTGACATGCTATTAATTCCCTGAAAACATATTATGCAGATGCATATTGATTAGTTTATTAAACTTCTTGATAGGTAAATTTAAAATTTTGAAGAGTTTATTTTCTTTTACTAGAATTTATTACTCTTTTAAGAATTTAGCTTAGTAATAAAATTATATTTGAGTAAAATGATTAAAATGCATGTTTCAAATACAATATGTGTTTGGATGAATGGTGTATGCATAGATAAGGAGAATGTTTTTGAGCAATAAAGATTTTAGCAAGTAAATTAGATTAAAAAATTTATTTAAGGGATACATAATACATACAAAAAATATTAATTGAGAGCGCTACAAAAAAAAGTTTAAATATGCAGAGACATATTTAAAAATATATATAACTTTAGCATGATCAAATTAGAGAAAATATGTTTATGAGAAAGTGGTAATTGAGAGGGTTATTTAAAATAAATTAAAAACCTAAATTAGGGGCACATTTAAAAAATATCATTTTAATGGGTCGTTTTAAACCTTTTTCTATGAGGTTCACTTTTGATCTAATAAAGATTATATGAAAAGATATTTTAGAAGGGACCATTTTGAAAGAAAAAAAGTTCTCATAAGAAGAAATTAGAAAAAAAAATCAATTTGGTCCATTTAAATTCATAAGATTTAATAGAAAATATCAAAAGAACAACAAGAAAAGAAAACTAAAAAGAAAAAAAAAATCAATTAATATTGGATTTTGTGAAAATGTATTTGAAATTTTTGTTAGGGATATTTATTTTTTATATACCATATGTGTTAGGTTTATTTAAAAGTTATACCTTCAATTTTTTATCTCATCAAATTTATGCCTTCGAATTAGATTTAATATTTAAATTTATACCTTACCACAACAACCCTTGATTTTAACTTTAAAAATACCGAAAATACCCTTGAATAAAGTGATAGGAAAAGAAAAAAAAAACTAAAAAATTATAGACTTATGGTTTTGACCTAAAAAATATGAAAAATACCATTGAAACGGGGTTTTTTGTGTTTTTATTTTTTATTTTTTGTAATATTTGAAAGTTTTAGTTTTTTTTTTCTTGAGGATAGTTTGATCATTTTAAAAGTCAAAATCAATTATTCACCAAGATAATGCATAAATTTATATATGAAATCTAATTCAAAAGTATAAATATATATATAAATTTATATATGAAATCTAATTTAAAAGTATACCATTCAATATATTTGATGAGATTAAAAACTGAAGGTATACATTTTAAGTAAATTTAAAATACAAAGTTTAAAAATATAAATAACCCTTTTTATTAATAGGCGGATATATGAAAAAATTTTGAAAAACTGGAGACTAAAAGTGAAAATTAAAAATTCAAGGGGTGCATATATTCTCTTGGGCCTTACCTCCCGTTATTGGATTTAACCGTCAGAACCCGTATTATTAATAAGGAGCCACACCGGAAAAAAGTATGAAAAAAATATGAAAACTATTTATGGCTTGAATATAAAACTAAAGATTATGAATAAATTGGTAAGTAAAATTCACATTCAAATTATTGATATCGGCTGTGGGAAGGAACAAGACATCCACACTAAACAAATTGACTGATGAATCAACGCGAAATCAACACGAGAATTTGGATGGAAATTATGCTGACTCCTACGTCACATGTCATGGAATGATCTTCAAATATTGACGGGCTTTTCTCTATTATTTTTTTGTTTGTCTTTTCGTCGCTTTTGCTTTATGACGTCCTTGTTTTAGGAGGGAGAGTGGGTTGGGAAGAGAAACAACGCTTCCCGCCGAAAGCTTGTACGTCCCATGATGTACGGCAGCAATAAAAACCTCTGCAATCGAATATCTCTCCAGTAAGTGGGTCACATATTTAGGTCTCGTTCACTTTATCAATTTGAGTTTAGAATTTAAATTTTATTACAGTAAAAAGTTTTTAAAAACAGTCACATTTAACTTTTTTACTATAATAAAAAGCTCTCACATAATATTACATCTTAACTCAAATTAAAAACTTAAATCAACGAACTAAACAAGCCTTTAATTAACTTCCCCGAGAAGTAGGATGCAAATTCAATATTTTTCGGAAATCATTGCCTTCTCAAGAATGGTGCCCTTCATTTTTTCTATTTAAGTTTTAAATTTAAATTAAAATGTAATTTTTTATAAAAATTTTTTATTATAATAAAAAAAATTAAAATATAATTTTTTATCATAATAAAAAATTAAATATCATTTTTTATAAGTATTTTTTATTGTAATAAATTAAAATTAAAAATTTAAATCAGAGAATTTTATGAGGTCACGTGTACCATTTTGAGATTAATTTAATAATTGCTTTTTACAGTGCGGACATGACCTAGCACGAAGCTTTTCTTCTCTTTTTCCGACTTCCAGGTAATGTCCGAAGTCTCTCTGGTCTACGCATTTCTTCATTGTTTATTATTATTATTTTTTATATTTTTTCCTCCTTCACTCCCTCCATTAAACCTCTATATAAAGCGCACCCCTATACTCTACTCTCCAGAGTCTCCACTACTACCACCCACATTACCACTTTGGCCATTTTCCTAACTTGATCAGCTCCTCTGCGAAACCTTGTGCTCTCTCAATCCACCACAAAAAGAAAAAAAAAAAAAAACCACAATGGAGTTCAAAGACCCAATTTGCTCCCAAATCCTCTCACTCTCAACTCTCAAACTCGACAGTGATCTTGAAATTGCTGGTGACGAAACCCACCACTTGGCCGTCGTGGCCGCACCGATTGTCTCCTCCTACAACGACCGCATCCGCCCCGTCCTCGACGCCGTCGACAAGCTCCGCAACCTCGCCGTCATGGACGAAGGCATCGAGCTCCCCACCATCGTCGTCGTCGGCGACCAGTCCTCCGGCAAGTCCTCCGTCCTCGAGTCTCTCGCCCGCATCAACCTCCCTCGCGGCCAGGGAATCTGCACCAGAGTCCCCCTCGTCATGCGGCTCCAAAACCACTCCTCTCCAGAACCCGAAATTTTCTTGGAGTACAGCGGCAAAGTGGTCCCCACCACCGAAGATAACATTTCGGAAGCCATCAATATGGCTACTGGGGAGATCGCCGGCAACGGGAAGGGAATATCCAAAACCCGCCTGACTCTGACGGTGAAGAAACAGGGCGTTCCTGATTTGACGATGGTGGATCTTCCGGGAATCACCAGAGTCCCTGTTCTTGGTCAACCGGAGAACATCTACGACCAGATAAGGGACATTATAATGGAGTATATTAAGCCGGAAGCAAGTATTATACTTAATGTTTTGTCGGCGACTGTCGATTTTCCGACTTGCGAGTCGATTCGGATGTCGCAGAGTGTCGACAAAAACGGAGAGAGAACGCTTGCTGTGGTCACCAAATGCGATAAATCTCCAGAAGGACTTCTCGAGAAGGTGACTTCTGATGATGTGAATATTGGTCTTGGTTATGTCTGTGTGAGAAACAGAATTGGTGATGAGTCCTATGAGGAAGCGAGGACCGAAGAATCCGCACTTTTCGCGTCGCATCCTCTGCTTTCGAAGATCGATAAATCGATTGTTGGGGTGCCGGTTTTGGCGCAGAATCTTATGCAGATTCAGGCGAAGAGCATAGCGAGAAACTTGCCGGACATTGTTAAGAAGATCAACGACAAGCTAAACCACAATCTCACCGAGTTCAAGAAGCTACCGAAGACTATGTCCTCTGTCGCGGAGGCGATGACGGCGTTCATGAGGATCCTCGGGCAAGTTAAGGAATCGCTGCAGAAAATTCTCATAAGAGGAGAGTTTGACGAGTACCCAGATGACAAAAAAATGCATTGCACTGCAAGGTTGGTGGAGATGCTTAACAATTTCAATGATGAACTAAAAAATTCTCCGCAAAGCGACCGGGTTGGAAACTTTCTAATGGAGGAGATCAAGCATTTGGAGGAAGCCAAGGAGATTTCACTCCCTAATTTCCTTCCCCGAACAGCCTTTCTCGCGATACTACAAGAGAAAGTGAATGGAATTTCGAATATTCCAACCGAGTTCGTCGGAAGAGTTTGGAATTACATTGAGGAAGTGGTGATCTCTGTCTTAATGAGCCATGTCGAAGACTATTACCAGCTTCAGCTTTCGACAAGAAGAGCGGGGCTTAATCTTATCGAGAAAATGAAAGAGCAGTCAATGAAGTGGGTCATGGAGGTTGTGGAAATGGAGAAGCTGACGGATTATACTTGTAATCCGGAATTCTTATCCGAATGGAACAGGCTGATGGCGGAAAAGGAGGCATTCATGAAAGATATCGACGATAATTCGCGGTATCAAACCAATCTCGACGGCTTTGGTTGGATTGCGACGGGGAATCTGAGGCCGTTCAGGCATCTCCTGGATCAGGCCTTTGATCTTAGAATGAGAATGATCTCGTATTGGAGAATTGTGTTGAGACGGCTTGTGGATTGCATGGCGCTTCATCTGCAGCTGAGTGTTAATAACCTGGTGAATAAGGATTTGGAATTTGAAATTGTGAGTGAGTTGATGGCTCCGCATGGGAATGGGATTGAGAGGCTGATGGAGGAGTCGCCTTCGGTTTCTACAAAGCGGGTTAAGCTGACTGGGAGTGTCAAGAAGCTTAAAGAGTGCAAGGAGATTTTGGCTACTATCATGGATAGGATTGGCTCTAAGTAAAGATAATTAATTTACTAAGTGTTTGGTTTATGGTTATTTGTTATGATGGTTTAGTTTCTGTGTTTTAGTGTGGTTTTTGCTTTTTATTTTTTATTTTTTATTGTACTAGTCCTTTTGCTGTAATTTGTATTATGTTAATTTAGTATTATTGTGTGATCATATATCTATCGAGTATTAAGCAATGTGAACTTTTCTATTTACATTTTTAAGGTTGAATCTATTTGGTTATTTGTGCTGCCCTTCTCAGAGGATGATATTGGTCGCTCATTTTCTATTCGTCTTAACTACACGTATTATATGTGAGTATGTTCACAATTGCATATAAAATAAAAAATAAAAAAATAAAAAATATAAACTATGTTTTTTTTTTAAGTTGGTACATCTACAAGGACAACATGCTTTTTTCTTTCATTTGGGGGAGTCTGGGCGTGTCTTCGTATGTTCTTTTCTTTTCTTCTTTATTTTTGGGAATTTACTTTCTTTATAGTCGACTGATTGTCTCTGATGCTTTTTTTTTCTTTCCCCTTCTTTTTTGAAAGAGATCTCCAACGCTAGTGGGGGTTTGGCCGTTTGGGAGTCGAAAGAACAACAGGGTAGTTTTTTTTTTTTTCCTTTTTTTTTTTTTTGGCTATAATATAACCCTTCTCTTGGAAGGGAACAATTCTATTGGCTGTTACTTTTAACCTATGCGACCTTTTACCTAGAAGTATGATATATGGTGGGATATATCCCCACTCTTTCATTCAGAGAATCGTTTTCACTTGTGGGACCCATGTAGAACTTACTGGTGGGGTCCATTCTCTACGAGAGAGAAGGAATATTAATATAATAACGTACAATGATAGTAGTGGACAACATTATACATGCATGTTAGAAAATATGACCATCTCCGATCTATATGGTAATGTTAACTGCATATTCGATACTAAAAGGTATGATAATGATATATTTAAGATCTTATTTTTAATTGTATTTCAATACATGATGTTAAATGCTAAATTTACTTTTTTGAGGTAATCATTAAGTTTTAAAAGTTATAAAGATATTAAAATAAGAGAGATTCTCTAGTACATCTCGCGTATCGGTAGATTAGATATTTTTAATTGTTAAATATACGTATTTTTTAATTTTTATGTGATTTTATGTAGATTCGACAAACAGAAAACCTAACCTACTGATATGATGACGTACCGAAAAAAGTCCCTTAATATAATGTGAATCACAAATATTATAATAATTAAATGAAAAAATAACAGCGTCTCCAATGCAATGTTATAATTAATGTGTCAATGGTAAATTTGATATTTGAGTGTATAAAACTCTTCAATGTAGTGACATATATTGAGCTAAAATTTTCATTTGCTATACTTTGTGGTAAGATTAACTCAAAATATGTCATATAATAAAATTTACATTTGATTGCTTATTGGTTGATATGTTTACTTTTTCATTCAATAAATATTTACATTCGTCAAATGATTTTAGAATTAAAAGATTAATTTTATAACTCTAAAGCTTAATAATTATGGCAAAAAAGTATACTTAGCATCTGAAAAATTACTATGTATTGTAGCACAAATAAAAAAAATATATAAAAAATATATATTATTGCTCTTTTTTTAATGAATATACAATTGACATTAGTATTTATATTATATAGTTTAAGAGTCCTCTTTGAGTATATTATGGAATATTTTCAATATCTTGACCGATTAAGTAATTTGGTTATTTACTTTTTAAGAAATAATATGAGAGATACTTTTCATGTTTATATACTTACTCACTTAATAATAGGTGAGGTTATAAATAGCTAGATAACAAGACCCAAATGAGCAATATACAAAAATACGTTGAATTTCTGTCCAATTACTCTCTCTCTCTCTATTATTCTTCCATTGAGCTATTGAGTTGTGAATTTTTGTAGTTGTTCGAGTGTTATTGTGTAATAACCACAAACACTGTGAGCATTAATCAAGTAGTGGTGATGATTGTGTTCACGGAGGATCGTGACTTTTAGCATAAAAATATGTTCATGACTGAATCATCGTGAGACTATACTGCAACGACTCTTGTATTGGTGTCGAATTGGAGATCCGTTCCGACACTATCATAGACTATTACATACATGTACCTGATGAGTTTTTCCTTCAATTATTTTATATTTTTATGATTTAAGTAAATTTCAACTAATTAAAAATCCTAAAGCAATTTTTTTTTTTTATAAGACGGATACAAGAAATTAGCTCTTGAGATTTAAAGCGTTTAAGATGGAATTAGAAAGAGCATAAACCTAAAGACTTAAAATTCAAGTATTCAAGAGGTTGATTGAAGAATGAAGATGAAATGCACTAGAGTTAATCTTTTATAGGTTTTATTTCAACTTTATCTTATATGTATGTTTGAGTATTGCATGATTTTGATTTTAGCTCACCAAGGTTTTCTTAAGAAGCTGGGTTTTCAAAGAATCATATCAATTGAATTTTTACAAATACTGTATACTAAACTTCGCTAAAATAGTGTTTTTTAAACATTTCTAAATCTTCTCAAAGTCTATTAGAGATCTCAAAACGAATTATTCATTAATTCTTATTTGAAAAAGTCTTTTAGCTTTTTTTTTCTTTTTTTTAACGAAGTTACAACAGGTCAAGATATTAGTAAGCTTTGTTTTTATTCAATAGTTTCTATAAATTGTTGTCCAACATCAGAATTTGATAAGTATGTCATTTTGCACAACAACATCTGTTGTCTTTGTCTAAATTTACTGTAATAATTTTAATAGAATTTAATTTTCAATCTACCAATTTTACTTTTTTCATATCAAATTGAATTATAATGTTTAAACTTTTATTCAACTATTGAAAATCTTTAAAAAATATATTATATTAAATTTTATTCATATATTTTTAATACTTATCAAAAGGTTTAAAAAAGAATAACAATAAATAAGAAATTTAGTAATTTTTTTATAAAAATTCTAAATAATAAAATTAAAATCGTATATTTTTAATATTTTGGTGTAAAAATATTATGAATAGCTCAACAATGCGACATTGGTCCTTTTACTTAATATGTATATCAAAGTTTTAAACTATTGACGAACTTTGACTTGTCTATAGGCTGCTAAATTTCACTTAAACAATGAGATAAACTTCACAAGGCTTCAAGATTAATCATCAAATTTTGATAAAAAACAAAAAAAAAGAGTTATATGGCCAAAACCGGTTTTTTTCTCTAAATTAGGATTTGTTGGTAGAAGACTGGTCGACCAGTCTTGTCAACAGTAACAACTATAAAAATAGCCAACAGAACTCACGTTTTACGGCTGGTTTTGAGGTCTTTAGGTATAAAAGCATAAGTTCGAGTTTTAATAAAGGTTTTGACATATAGAAACATGGGAATAACATATACCCAACCTCCTTTAAATCTCTCAAGCCCTCAATTTATTTTAAAGCATTTTTAAGAAAGGAAAGTTATAGTTGAGTCAAACTTGTTTCAAATCTAGTGTGTGACCTCTTACATGTGACATGTCCAAGGCTTGCATTGTATCATTAAGGGGTTGTTCTTTTATAGTGTGACTTGAGTATAATTTTTGAGTTGAATTTGAGTTATAACTTGAGTTAAAGTTGTAACTTGAATAAAGCTGAGTAAAGTTGAATAAAGTTGAAACTTAAAAGAACGTGAACTTGAATAAAGTTGTAACTTGAATTTAAACTTTTTCTGATCAAAATCTTTATGTGAAAACCCTTTCAGCCTAAATTCTCATTCTTCGTTATTATTCCAAAATCAAGATTACAGGTTGCCAATCCTTTTGTAATGTGGTGTGAATAGGATAGCAAACATCTTCGGTTAAAGTTTGACAAATTGTAGAAGGTGTGGTGATCCTCAGGTATAACAAATCACCAATGTACTTGGTATCATCATCATAAAAGTCGATCGTTACAGTGGAAAAAGTCAAATCATGGTTTGCTTAGAGATAATAGATATAGACATATTATCGATCTATTATAAATTATGTTTGCGTCATCTTTTCCTTAACTCCTTCATTATTATTAATATTATATTTGCTTGATTTTTATGAGTTGATTAGTAGGAACAAACTTGAGTGTATAATTAATTAGGGTTGTTCAACGAATTCCCCAATTCACTCAAACCAGTGGTCTGCCACCACTCCACCCCTTGAAGCGGGCCCATATCATCACCCACCTACCTTCTTGAGCGGATGAGAGCAGTGTAGTGTTGAAATTTTAGACGGGCCGCCTGTGACTATTAAAAATTTTAAATTTTTACTTGATGCCCGAGCCTGACTTGCCTGTGCCCGGTCGGGTTGCCCGAGCCAAACCATTTTGCCTAAATTTTTTTAAATATTATATATATATATATATTACAATTTAAAATTTGAAATGAACACACGAATTATATAAAAAAATTATTTCTTTATTTATTTTTAAATTTGTAATTCATGATTATCTCGTTAAAAATCTTACTAAGAGAAACCCAATTAGGATAAAAACTTGGTAAGGAAAAAAAGAGTGCAATCATTGTGGGACGAATTACAAATTTAATAAACTTACAAAGTGTATACAAGATTACAATAACACTATACAAAGTAAATAAATATTTACAAATTACAATAATAGAATTTAATTTGAAGCAGAAGAATCGCCTTAAAAATTAAAAATTAATCTATTAAATTTGTCGATCCATTCTTGGCTTGCCGGTGAAATTGTATCGTGTAAGCGTTGGTCGGAACGATCCCAATCCTTGATGCACAACAAAGCTTCAACATTCGATAGATCCCAATCCTGTTGCAATGCGTTTCTCCGTTCTGCAAGTATTCGGCCGGTTGTACTAAATGTTTGTTCGGCTAAAACAGTGGAGACTGGGATTGAAAAAATATCCATTGCCAGTCGAGTTAGGGTTGGCCAAGTTAATGCTCATGCCCTCCACCACTGAACCAAATCAAACATTTCACTATTGTCGACAACTAAGCCCTCACTCAGGTATGTCATTAACTCGTTGAAGCCACCACAGTTGTCGCCACCTCTTGATGAAGATCCACTCCCAGATTCTTCTTGACCTTGAGTCGTCATCGTCGTCTTCTTCCTCTTCTTCTTCAACCCGAAAACATTCAAGAATGAATGCGGATTGTCGTCTCGTTGTTGCGGTTGTTTTACACGAGGTGTGTTTTTAAACCTACTTTCATAAGAGCTATAGAGAGAAAATGTTTTTTCCTTTATAATAGGAAATGAGTTAGTAGTGTCGATAGCTAAAAAGTCACATGAGTTTTCTAATCCACTTTCTAAACTTAATAATTTTAATCTAGGGTCAAAAATAACACCGAAACCATACAATATTGGTAATTTAGACCAATATTTTTTAAACTTTTTCTCCATTAAAGCTATAGAAACTCCTAAAACCTCGTGTGTCATAAATTCATTAAATAAAATAGCCATTCTTAAAATTTTTCCTAACGCTAATGGTGACGTTGGGTAATAAGTTCCACTAAGCTTTAAAGTAACTTCGTGAAATCTACCTAAAAAGTTATACAAGAGTTCGGCAATTTGCCAATCAGTTTCGTCTATAAATCCTGGTCCTAATTTTGCACTAACATAGTTAATTATAGCATCTTTATAAGGGATGCATTGTTCAAGCATTATGTAAGTGGAGTTCTATCTTACGGGCATATCTAATGTTAATGCTCTAGGATTTTGATTACATGCTTGTAGAAACCTAAACCAATCTTTTATTCTTTGATTACTACCTTGAATCCAAGCAATGTTATCTCTAATTCTTTTAATATGGTCTGACATTGATTTTAAACCAGATTTTACTATTAAATTAATTATATGGCATGTACAACGTTGGTGAAATATATCATTATTACCGAATAAACTTAAATCATTTTCAAAAAATTCTATTGCTTTAGTATTTACAGTTGCATTATCTAATGTTATGGCCATTACTATATCCCTTAAACTATATTCATCAATGACAGATAAAATTGTATTATATATTAAATTAGCAGTATGTGATCCTATAACACATTTGAAACCTAATATTCTCTTATCTAAATCAAAACCTTTAAAATAATGTCCGGTTACAGCTAAATAATCTTTGTTGGCAACGGCGGACCAAATATCCGCCGTTAACGCAACGCAACCACTAGTAGAGTGTAAAAGGTTGATTAATGCTTCTTTTTCTTGTTTATAAAATTTTAATGCATCTTTCCTAAGAGTAGTTCTTGAAAAAAATTGTGGATTAAGATTATGTACAATTTTAATATAACGCTGCCAATTACTTTGTTCGGTAAGACTAAATGGTTGATCTAATGTGGCTACTAATCATGCCATTTCCATACGATCGACTTGCGAATCGTATTTCCACGTGCTTAGACCGCCGGTTTGGCAGTCAAACGTTAATTGTATTTGGCGGAGCTCGGCTCTGCCTCCTTACTTTTGAAGACACTTTTCAGAGTGTCTTCTTAAGTGTATAGTGTCGTGAATAGTGTTACCTTATAATTTATCTAAACAATATTTACATTGAGCTATATATTTAACGTTACTGTTATTGTCGACCTTCTCGAATGTGTTGAAGTGCTCCCAAACTGTTGAGGTGCGCTTGCATTTCTTCTTAGAACTTGCAACACTTGCACTAGCACTTCCGCTTGCCTCTCCTCCACGCCCACCACCACTACGTCCACGACTCGGATTTGCAGTTTCCTCAGCAGCTCTTTCTGTTGTTTACGATTCCTGCGTTTGAAAAACATTAGTAGGAAATTGCCCTTCTTCGATGTTGAATTAGGCATTAATGGGAATATCACCACCATAACCAAAAGAAGCCATTATGAAAAATAAGAGAAATTGAGAGCGCTTTGAGAGAGATTAAGAGAGATCGGGAGAGATTTAAGCGAAATTAAAAGAGATTAAAGAGAGATTATGAGAGAAATTAAGAGAAATTAAGAGAAAATAAGAGGTTTTGGGTGAGAAATTCGGATTGGGGAGGGGGGGTATTCATAGGAATTTTTTTGGGTTGAAAAATTTTTTTTTCCCTAAAAAATTCGGTTCCAACGATATACAAAATTCAGGCGGTCGGGTCAGGTTCAAACAACTTCGGGCAACAGTCATAAAAAAGAGCTGTTGGGGTTCAAAATTTGGGAAATTTTCGGGCAGCGGTCGGGTCGGGTAAAAAAGAGCCGTTGGGTTCAAAATTCGGGTTAACGGCCACAAAAATTCGGGTAGAATTTGGGCAAAATTCAGGTTACGTGGAAAAATTCAAAAAAATCCGGCGGACGGTGATCTCGTCTTCTCCACCGGCGGCGGGCAACTCGGAATAGTTTTTCCTCGGGCTGCCTGAGCCTGAGCCCGGGGAAATGGTCGGACGAGCGGCGATAAGTGCCTGCCTGCCGAGCTTGAAAATTTTCAGGCTTGGGGCAAGCCTGCCGCCCGAAGTTCCACCACAGGAGTAGTATGGAGATTGGGGTGAATATTTTTTTTCCTTTAAAACTCTTTTTATAACTTAAATCACAATTCAAGTTTTTTTGCTACAGTATTTTCTTTTACAAAAATTTAACTTTAACTTTTTTATTATAATATTTTCTCTTATATAAAAAAAATTTAAAGTTATAACTTGTGTTGTTACAACAACACATTCTTTGATTTTTTTTAAGTTCGCAGATTATAGTTTATTGATATTAGTACAACTGCATGGAATTGGAAAGGTAGAATTTACAATTGTGACTTTTCAGTTTTCAAGTTTCAAAATTCTAATTATCTCCCTTATAAAGTGCAAAACGATTGAAATCTTTTTTTTTTCCGCTAAAAAAGACTTTGTTTTCTCTGATAATATTTTTCTTTGATAAGCGTTGAACTTTTATCATTGCAGAATGTCGGTAATTTTGTTTTCCTCCATGCTTACTGTTTGGATAAAAAAGAGAATGGAGAATGAAATTTAGAAATCGGTTGGACTTGTCAATGAGATTTGATGCTTTATAATGAACTGTTGAACCGGAGTTTGATTGGTAATCAGTGACCTTGGTTTATGGTTTGAGGACTTGAATTCTATTTTTTTATTATTATTTTGATCACGTTCGATTTTTTTGCTCTGTTAACTGTTCTGTGCCTTTGTGTGGGTGTTCTTTTGTTGCCTTTGTGTCAGTGCTCATCTTTTCTTTTCTTTTCTTTTTTTAAATAAATAACGCGAAGCATGAAAGTAAATAGAAGGTTGATCTGCTTCTTTTTTTTTTTTTTCATTTTTTTTTTCATTCAAGAGTTTTATTTTAATTGTTTCTGGCCTTTTCTTTTTCCCTCCCAGACCAACATAGGGAAAGGTTCATCTATCGAATAAATTCCAAGCCTGTTATTTAATTTAGTTACAAACCGCCCACTCCACCCACCTCTAACCTATCCAACTGTTATACTATTGGATGGTTACAGGCATGGATGAAAATATCCATAACATTATTGAGATTTTCACGACATTATTTATATTTTAAGTCTCGACATGAATAACGAGGGAAAAATATTTTTCCCGGCGTGTCTATAAAATATCAACAATATTCACAAATATCTGTAAAATCCGTAAATATCCATAAATTTAAGATATTTTTTAAAATGTCCACGAAATGTCCAAAACATCGAGAAAATATTTTTACACCAAAAATAATTTTGTAGCACATTTTTTCCTTTTTTTTTAAATAAAATGTGATAACATGATTCAAATCAAAAGTAATAAAAAATATTAAGACTTAATTAGATTTTAAAATAATTTTACTTTTTAAATGTATGTTTCATATTCTAATACCTTTGAGTCCATTCACTAGGGAAGAAGATTTTACTTATGCTTCACAAAACGAAGATCATGAATGTAATGCAGCAAGTCCAGGTATTGGGGTAATTGAAAAACAATTTATAAGAACATGTGGTTTGACTCAAAATGAGTAATATTGATGAGGATCCTGTGGCCATGAGTTTTGATTTCATGAGTTCCTAACTGAACAAAGTTCATATCGTTATAATCATTCAAATAGTTCTCATATGAGATCTACTTCAAAAGTATAAAACCAAGATAGTTTCTTAATATATTAGTATATTCTACCACAGGTCAGTGTTGAAATGTCACTATACATCCTTAAAGATTATTCGTCAATTTGGATAAACTAACAACATCCAACATGGGTTAACAATAACAACATCTAACATGGGTTAACAATAGAAAAGATGGAGAAACATACACGTGGCACATCAAAAACTACTTTCAGAATTATTCAAGGGTAATATCTTGGCAAATGTAATATTATTTAGATAAAGATCAGAATTTCTAATGCTTTCCAACGTGCTAGAAACTCGTTTTAGTATTGAAAGCACTTTGAGTCTGTGTGTGCTCTAATATGTTTGGTAGTTAATTTTCATGTAATATATTGGATTATTTTGCCTCATTTGTATTTAGTGTGTAAAATGATATTTGAATCGTAATTTATATAACCCTGTTTACATCGATATTTTAATCCATGATCATGGGAGGAGATTTTGAAAATTTTCCTATCTTCTAAACCGCCTGCCACGCCCCGAATAAATCATGTTTTTTAATCTATTCATTTTCTTAAGGAAAATCCGCTCTCTAATATTCTTCAAAAACCTTTCTAAACTTACAAATTTCGTTATTTTTCGAAAATTTATCAATTCATTTACTTTGTAAAAATATATTTTTTTACCATTTTATTTGCTTAATAAATACATTATTTAGCTAATGTTTACTAAATTATCTTCGTTTTTTTAAATGGCATTATTTTACCTATTTAGTAAATACATTATATTTAGGGGTAGAACACAGATTAAAGAGCATAATCATTTCAAAATAAATAAAGAACGGTATATACTATATACAGTGTCCAATTTTTTTGAGCCACAAAAAAAAAAAAAAAAAAAAAAGTGCCCAACTTTCAAATGGGCGAAACCAATTATGGGGTACGTACTGAAGTGGAAGAGTCCCCATCGAAAACCGTGTTATACGTCCATTCTCATTCTTCAGAATCTCAGATCATATTTCATAAACCTTTTCTTTTGGAATCCAAACGTCGTGAATTTGCAGAGTCCCTCCAATATTTCCCACCCTTGACGTAACGTCTTTAATCTTTATTTATTAATCATGCATGCAAAAACCTCTATAAATAAACACCATTTCATTTTCTCCATTAACATTTCCCAACCTCACTTTCTCTTCCACTTTTACACTCTCCAACTCGATCGAAAATGGCTGGTCCTAAGGTTTCGTCTTCTCTCATCAAAAAGTTCGGTTCTATGAAAGTCCAAGATCAGGAACACTCTCTTGCACTGGCCCAAGTTGATTTCAGTTCATCACCGATCGTTTCGTCCTGCAACGACCGGATTCGTCCCTTCCTCAACGCGGTCGACCGGCTTCGGAACCTTGGGGTAATGGAGGAAGGAATTCAGCTCCCGACCATCGTCGTCGTCGGAGACCAGTCCTCCGGAAAGTCGAGCGTGCTCGAATCCCTCGCCGGAATCAGCCTCCCTCGCGGCCAAGGAATCTGCACCAGGGTCCCTCTCATCATGCGGCTCCAACACCACTCCAATCCTCAACCGGAGCTCTTCTTGGAATTCAACAGCAAAGTTGTCCCGACCGACGAAGAGAACATCTCGGAGGCCATAAACCAGGGCACTGATGAGATTGCAGGCAATGGAAAAGGCATATCCAACACCCCTCTGACGCTTGTTGTGAAAAAGAAAGGCGTTCCTGATTTGACAATGGTTGATCTCCCCGGAATCACTAGAGTTCCGGTCCATGGACAGCCTGAGAATATTTATGATCAGATAAGGGATATTATTATGGAGTATATTGTCCCTCAGGAGAGTATTATACTCAATGTTTTGTCTGCAACTGTAGATTTTCCGACTTGTGAGTCGATTCACATGTCGCAGACGGTGGACAAGACCGGAGAGAGGACGCTCGCGGTGGTGACTAAGGCGGATAAGGCCCCCGAAGGGCTTCTAGAGAAGGTAACGGCTGATGATGTTAACATCGGACTTGGTTATGTTTGTGTTAGGAACAGGGTCGGTGATGAATCCTATGAGGAGGCAAGGAAAGAGGAGGCTCGGCTTTTCGGAGCTCATCCTTTGCTTTCGAGGATCGACAGAACGATTGTCGGGATTCCTGTTTTGGCCCAGAAGTTGGTGCAGATTCAAGCTTCTAGTATTGCTAGAAACCTGCCTGAGATTGTGAAGAAGATCAATGACAAGTTGTCTTCAAATCTCAATGAGCTCAATAAGTTGCCGAGGAACATGTCCACGGTTGCTGAAGCCATGACTGCTTTCATGAGAATTCTTGGGTGTGTGAAGGAATCTCTGAGGAAACTTCTTCTGAGAGGGGAATTCAATGAGTATCCTAACGAAAAGCGCATGCATTGCACGGCGAGATTGGTTGAGATGCTGAATCAGTACTCGGATGAGCTTCACAAGTGCGAGGAAAGCAATCCCATAAGGAACTTTCTGATGGAGGAGATCAGGAACTTGGAGGAGGCGAAAGAGATTGCGCTGCCTAACTTCCTTCCTCGCTCGGCTTTTCTCTTTGTCCTGCAAGGAAAAGTTAATGGAATTTCAAGCATTCCTATAGGCTTTGTTGAGAGGCTGTGGGACTACATTGGGGAGGTGGTGATCACGGTTTTGATGCAGCATGTCGAGGACTATTACCAGCTGCAGCTGTCCACAAGACGCTCTGGCCACAGCCTGATCGCGAAGATGAAAGAAAGATCGATTAAGTGGATAATGGAGGTGGTGGAGATGGAAAAGCTGACTGATTACACTTGTAACCCGGAGTTTTCCACAGAATGGACTAGGCTGATGACTCTGAAGGATGGATTCTTACACAGCGTCTTGCATGATGAGAACAGGCCGCCGAGGGTGAATTTAGACGGCTTCGGAGAGATCGATGTGGAGCATCTGAGGCAGCACCCGCATCTTCTTCATCAGGCTTTTGATC
Source organism: Morus notabilis (assembly GCF_000414095.1). Lineage (NCBI taxonomy): Eukaryota > Viridiplantae > Streptophyta > Magnoliopsida > Rosales > Moraceae > Morus > Morus notabilis. The sequence continues at coordinate 113,891 of NW_010357667.1, forward strand.
TAAGGATGAGGATGATTGCTTATTGGAAGATTGTGCTGCGAAGACTTGTTGATTGCATGGCTTTACATTTGCAGCTGAGTGTTTTCAACCTTGTCAATAATGATTTGGAGATGGAGATTGTCTCTGATCTGATGGCTCCTCATGGTGGTGGCATTGAGAGGCTGATGGAGGAATCGCCTTCCGTTGCAACAAAGCGGTCAAAACTGAGTGGAAGTGTCAAGAAGCTGCAGGAGTGCAAGAGTGTTTTGGCCAATATCATGGACCGAGTCGCTTCTTGTGGTGATTAGAAAGTGTTCGGAAAGTATGATGTCAGTTTGATGGTTTTGTGAGGCGTTTGCTTTTGTTTTATGCTGTGCTGTTGTTTAAGTACTTGTCCATTTGGCTTTCCTTTATGTTAATTTTGCCTTTTATTTTGTTTTGGAAAAGAAAAGTTGTGGTACGAAAGGAGAAGGTTTGTTATGGTTGTTTTGGAGTGTTTTCAATTGGTACAAATGTTAACGTAACCATTTAGTAGCCATATGTCATTGCATATTCGGAGCCATTAATTTTTCTTCCTATTTATGGAGTTGAAACAAACTCGTTTCCACAAATATCAATTAGGAGGAGCATTCAAGTATGTCAAATACCGAAAATTTCGTACTTCCATTTTTTTTTTTGGGCTGAAAATCACTAGTATTACCATTGTTATGGTACATCCTTTACAATGTCATTCATAGGGTACACAAAAATTTGTACCAAACTACTGCATCATTTTGAAGAAAAGAAGTACATTGTTTATTATCCAAAAATCTAGTCGAAAACTACAATGCAAACTCACTGAAAATGAGAGTCTGATGTAAAGGAAGATTGAGTCCTTGTTACGCTTGATGAGTGAGTACTGACGCTCTGAGATTGACCAGAGCTCTTTTGCGAAATCTGATCGAACTGGTCTCTTAAGGCATTGAACCTCAACGGATCATGATTGTTACTTGGATCCATGATCAGTTCGTGAACAGCAGTTCGGCCTTCAAGCATGCTCACCACTTCAGACATGCCGGGACGAAGCGCCTGAGATGGATTTGTGCATAATAGAGCTACCTTTATCATTCTATTGGCCTCTTCCTTGTTGAATTCTGACCCTGACTTTGGATCCACCAGGTCCATTAAATTTCCTTTTTGTTGCAAGAATATAGCCTGCAATAAGCACAATGACGAAAAGACATGAATTTTATGCATGATGAAAGTCTTTGCTCCTTTGTTGAACAACTTTTCACTCAGAATTCACTTGGAATTCATTCTAGTCTGTGCTTGTCTTACCCAATCTAGAAGGCATACAAAGTTCTCATTTGGGCGATATCTCATGTTGTTTTTGCCAGCCACAATTTCCAATGCTAAAACCCCAAAACTATATACATCTGCTTTATCAGTTAAGTAACCCCATAGTGCATACTCTGGTGCCATGTATCCTCTGCAAAATAAGAACTATTCAATTAACTAAGTCTGGTACAAGAAAAATTAGTTTATCTCACTGCCAATTTGCAATCTAATCATAAAGCTGCAACAACATAACAAAAGGACTAGACAGAGATAGATTAGTCTTCTAAACACTTTGGAACGGAACAAAATAACAAAATAACAAAGAGGTAAAAATCTTGGCAAGCTGATACTCATGACAACGAGAAGAAAGTCCAAAAATGACAGAAGGAGCGCAAGGATCTGCAAACAATGAAGAAAATTAAATTACATAGTTCCAGCAACTCTGGTGCTAATGTGGGTGTTCTCCTCTTCATTTAGTTTGGCCAATCCAAAGTCCGATATTTTAGGATTGAGGTTCCCATCAAGCAGTATATTCGTCGCTTTGATGTCTCTATGAACAATTTTCAGAGTTGACTCCTCATGCAGGAAAGCCAAACCTTTTGCAATGCCAATACATATTCTTTGCCTTGTTTTCCAGTCTAATTTCAATCCACCTTCTCCTGAACATTTTCATCAGAAAGAAAAAAGTTTGTGACATAATCACAAGAATTTATCAACTAGCTAGTTATTTAGCTGTAGATGGTCTTGCACATAGGCCATTAAGCTTACCAAACAAAGAGTGTGCCAGGCTATTGTTCTCCATGTATTCATAAACCAACAGCAGTTGCTTTCCTTCAATGCAACATCCATGCAATTTGACAAGATTTGGGTGTTGTAATGCAGAAATCATGCCTATTTCGTTGACAAATTCACGATTTCCTTGCTTTGATTTAGAAGAGAGTTGCTTAACTGCAATGATAGTGCCATCTAGAAGTACACCCTGGAATGGAAATATGGCATTTATACATATAGAAAACAAGTGAAAGCATGTATGTAAAATCATAAGAGCAGATCCTTCAAAAAAAAAAAAAAAAATCATAAGAGCAGAATAAAAATTTGAATAGTGAATACCTTGTAGACCGATCCAAATCCACCTTCCCCAATCTTGTTTGCAGCATCAAAGTTGTTAGTGGCGGCTTTAATCTGTCTGAATGTAAAGAAACCAGTTTGAAGATCCAATCCTCTCATAACTGTCCCAGTATGAGCAAAGTGTTCACGTGTTAGATAACTTATTCATACTAATTTGAGCAAACTAGAAGAAAAGATCTGCTTTTAGACATAATTAAGTCAATCCCTTTCTTTTAGTTCCTCTAAAGGAAACATTTAACTGAACTTTGACTTGAGAACACTATTAGAATCCAACGTTGGCTGAAGATATTTACATGATCCACCTTATTAGGTGAGAAAAATTCTCTCCTAATAAGCCGGTTGTGGCTTTGATACCACTTGTTGGAGAGACACCACATGAGAAACCATCCCAACAACACACATGCACTTTACAGAAATCAAAGGATATGAGCCTTTGAGTTAGGGGAGATTGTTGATATAGGTGCATGTGTGTGTTATCCCACATAGAAAGTGGGTGAAGATGTGAATGGTTTATATACATGGAAATACTCACAATCCAATAGGTTAATTTTATAGAAATCAAAGGATATTGGGCCTAACTCACCCTAACAAAACCGGACCCCTAAGGGGGATTGCCCTAACCATGTTAAGTGGATCATGCCAATATCTCTAGTCAATGTGGGATTCTAATAAACACTAGGATGAGTTGAGTGGAACTTTTCTTGGACGAAAGAATTAGCTCTAAAATTTGATGTTGGTGTAAGTTTTACCTTGTTCCCTTGATGTCTTGCCTCCAAAACAGCCTTTCCACCAAAGAATGCCTAAAACTATAAAAAGAAGACATACTGCTGAAACAACTCCAATGATAATATACTTCTTCGCGTTGCTTTCGTTAGGAGGTTCAAAATCTAGAAAATGAAACAGAGTTAGGACAACTACTCATAAGCACCATTTTGTTATCTACTGAAAAAGTAAAAAACAATTTCAAAAAAAAAAAAAAAAAAAAAAAAAAAAAAAAGGGCCGCAAAAAAAATTAAAAAAAAAAAAAAAAAAACGAGAGCCTGCAAGAAATATTTGGTCAGTACTCTCTTACTTATGCTGGGAGACAATGTCCATGCAATGTTAACCTGGTTTCGACAAAACTATGGATGTAAAATTCTATTCCTTTTAAGAAAACGTATTAGATGTCAATGCTATATAATAGATATGTTACTCTATTTTATACACCAATGCATAATGCTATTTGAAATACTACATCTACCTTTTATCATAATTATCAAGTTCTTGGACTTGTAAAAGTAAACTTTTAATTTTAAAATAATTTAAAAATAACAATGTTGTAATGATTAAATGAAAAAGTTAATACATCAACTAATAATATTCCAATGCTAAAATTTGACATATGCTATACTTGGTGTCAAATTTGGCACCAAATATATAGGATATGCAAAATATAGCACCAAGAATAACATTGTATTAACTGAAATTTGGCATGCATTGGAGATGCTCAAAAGTTGCTTACCGGACTTCACTGAGATGGCAGATATAAGAGAACCATATGTTCCTCTCCTTGGAACATTCGTTGTCCCTTTTCCGGCCCAATAGAAGCGGATCTCTAGTGTCTTATTGCTCACAACTGCCTTAACTTCCCTAATCACTTCCTTATCAACCCCATTTGCAGCCTCTTCGATATTGAAATCCTCCAACACCAGTTTTCCCTGCAACGAAATAACCTTTCATTGTATATACATACACAAAACTACACTACTGCTCAATGAAGATCATGGTAATAACTACCTGGACATGAACATCAAACATTCTTCTTCCAACACCATAATAAGATCTGTTGTCTCTTAATACTATCTCTGCAAAGTGGAGTTTTACAGTGTAGTTTCCGTTAGCTAAGCAACGAGCGTAATACGTTATGGAAAGAGGAGAGAGGCGTGCGGTTGTGTAGAGCTCATGAGAATTGTTCATTCTGAGAACAGACACATTATTTGCTATATAGTCCTTTGTGGTAGACCAAACGTCCATGAAATCACCAGTGCTGCTAAATCCCCAAGCCGCGGCGCTGTGGACAAATTTTGATTGACCCCCGGGGTCTTCATCGCCTTCATACTTGATGTTTCCTATAGTGGTTTGTTTTCCACCACAGTTTATATGCACTGAATAGTAATCTGCGCGGGAAAGAAAAATCAGTAAGTACTAAATAAAAGAAGATAGCTATATTTGCACGCTCCAAACGTTAGTAAGGTTAAGGGAGGTTTATTTACCTTTTGAACATTTACTCAGGCACTTGCTGAGTATTCTGCAGTAATGAAGTAAAGGGGTTCATTAGCTAAAGTGAAATGATTATCATCAATAAGAATGCTGTTATTGTTCTGAAATTTTTTTCTTTCAAATCTTACGAGTTGTTCTTCAGTGCGGAAGAGCTCCGGAAGAAGTTGCTGGTGAAAACAAATAGTACACATAATTTCATCAATATGCACAAAAGAGAAAAGGAAAAAGAATATCCAAAACGTAAATACAACAATGATAGAAAGAAAAAATGACGCTCTTACAAAGTGTCTCGGCAAGTAGATGGTTCGGATGTCTCTGAAAAGTTGTTGTAAGAAATATCTATCTGGCTGCACACAAGTAGAAAATTAGAAAGTTGTTTATTATTAGCTAATTATCCTAAAGTGAACAGAAGAAACATCTATTTGGCTGCACACAAGTAGAAAATTTGATGCAAAATATAGGATGGATTACAGCCGCATTACGTACTAGCGACTGTCTCTGCTTTTGAGCCATTCGGGAATAGATCCGTTGAGCAAGTTACTCGTAAGATACCTATTCAGTGAGCAACAAAATAGCATATTGACATTTGAGGAATCATATTAACTCAATGAAATATTTACATGTGAGTTTTCTATTACTTACAATGTGTCCAAACGCATTATATTTTCGAAATCTGGAATTTCTCCTTCCAGTTTGTTGAAGCTAAGATCTCTACAAAGTAAGAGCTCAGATGCTCAGATGTCATAGCATGAAATAAGGAGTCTAGCAAAATAATAAAGCTACCTACAGAAAATACGGTGTTTAGAAAGACTAGTAGTAGAAACTTGAGAAAAGTGAACAGAAGAATTACAAAACACTCAGACTCTCCAAAGTACGTATATTTTCCGGGATTCTTCCTCTTAGATTACAGCTCCTCAACATCCTGCAATTTCAAGCAACCCCTTTTAGAACAAATCTTTTCAAGTTTGCTTGTGGATCGATTCATCTTTACTAGAAAGCTTATAAAACTTGAAAATGTCTCACAAGGTCTCCAAATTTGTCATGTTCGTCAAGTCCGGAAAATCTGAACTCTCACCGTTTAAGTCACTAATCCTTCTGCAAAGAGTAACAACATGACGATTATAAGGAATACAAGCCTTGTCAGCTGTTAAAGAATATTGAGATTTTATGGAATTATCTACTCAGAAAAGTAGGTACTTGTAAGAAGACGACTTACAATTCAGTTAAATTGCTCAAAAGAGAAAGACTAGAAGGAATTGGCCCTTCAAAACCGCTTGCTTGCATCTCTCTGTTAACAACAGCAGATATTTGACATTGATTTATATTGCTTTCGAAATTTAGAAACTAAAGATAATTTCAAACATACTAGAAACAAGCTCTTACAATTTCTGAAGTTGTTTCCAACCGCCAAAATCGGGCATCCTACCTGTGAAGTTGTTGCTACTGATCCTACTGCAATGGCCCCAAATGCATCAAGATCGAAAATTTATGAAGCAGAAGACTTTTCAGTCAAAATTATTAGTTAGAATAGTAGTGACACTTACAGTTCATTCAATTTACTGAGATTTGTGAGAGCCAGAGGAAACTGTCCGGTGAGATTGTTAGCACCAAGAATGCTGCAGTTTACACCATTTTGAACACTAAATAACTCTCAACTTATTAAGATTTAATTTTGAAGCCAATCAAATGGTAAAATAGTGAAAAAAAAAGAAACATGAAATAGAAAATGGCAAACTGACAGTCGTTCCAAGTTCACCAATTTTCCGAGCTCAGAGGGAACAGTTCCATTAAAAAAGTTGCTTTCCACGGACCTGAAGGTCATATTGATCCTCAAATTAATTCTAAGCACGTTTAAAGGAGAAAAGAGAGCGATTGAGACTTGAGAGCTTACAAAGATCTTAGAGTGGTTATGTTTCCCAAATAGCCAGGAATTTGTCCTCCTAAATTGTTTATACTAATGATTCTGCAGTGGATTCATTCGATGCCGTTAATTACCATAAGCCTTTACAGGTTAACATCTAAAATCAAGGGTCAATGAAAACTTACAATCTTTCCAACTTTGTTGAAGCCCACTCTCGCGGTATCGAACCACTAAGGTAATTCCTGACTAAATTACTATCAGGTTTAAGATAGATTAGTAAGCTATTAGCATGAGAAAAATAACAATAATAATAAAAAAAAAAATAATTACGAAAACTAAAATCGGAAAGTTGGATATCTTTCATACACTTCCTTAAGGTAAGGTAGCTTTGCTAGTGACGGCGGAAGCACACCATCAAGATCCTGCCCTGTAAAACTTCTGCATGATATATATATATATATATATATATATAGAAAATCTTATTTAAAAAAAAAAAAATCTAATTTTCATTCAAAAATTCCAAATTATGAACACGGAAAATATCCATTAGCCAAGTACTTTTAAGCTTCAAATCCAAGCATGATCATAAAAAAACACAAGACGGATAAAAGAAAAAGAAAAAAAAAAGGCTAAAGGGAAAAGGTGCATACATCTTTTGGACATGGCATACATTAGCAGAGATTGAGCAATTGCAGTCAATTATATTGCTGTACTGATCCGTACGTGGCTTATCAATAGTCGTTTTATTGCTGCAAGGGTCACTCAAGTTCCAGTCTTTCTTGTTCAGTTGTTCAGCAATTTCTTCAATTGCTTCCACTGCCCACAAAATCAATAATATTATCACATAGCACCCACACAAAATCTTCATTACTAAGAAAAGACCAGAAAAGAAGTTTGTTTACCTTCATCATTTGGAAGAGTACCACCAACTTGTGCTTCGGCTTTGATCAGTGCAGTGCACACAAACAGTAACAATGTTATGGTCTTTGTATTGATGATACAATCTCCTCTTTCCATAGCCATGTTTGTTTTTCAGCCGGCCAGAACTTAATGAAATTGTGAATTGTCTCTTTTGTAAGGCTTTTCAGGCAACTTTAATAAACAGTTTCTGGTGGTTGAGTTTTGAATGACGGAAAATTCTGTGTCAAATTTTTTGTTTTTTTTTTTTTTGGTGTGCCCAGCATCTTTCTCATGCAAGCATTAAGAAAGTTCAACCACACTTGAACAAATCCCTAGTTCATGTATAAGAAGTTAAAGTCAATTACGGATATTATCAATGATGGACATGGAGAGATTAAAATTAAGACTTTTTGAAGGATTTGAAATATCTCGGTCATACTATTCTCTCTCTAATCTTTGACCCCTATTTCTTTCTCCCACTTTTCCCTCCTACCATTTTTTCTGATCAACATTTGTTTTGAAGTAAATGGATTTTTTTTTTTAAATTATGTTATTTTGGACATTTTTTTTTGGAGAAACCAGTGTGAAAGATCTATGCTCTATTAGATAATATTTAATAGTGTATGTGATATATGAGTGGTAGCGGCCAAACATATCTAAAACTGGTAGCAGCCTTGTTGGACCGACACTGTTATTGCACAACGCATATCACAATTTTAGCATTTCGAATAAGTCATTTTTACGTCGCTTTCTTAGTTACCGAACTGTCTCGCAAAAGGAACAAACTAGGTTAGAATTACACGGATCATTTTTTTTTATTTTTTTTTTGACATGCCTCTATTTTCCAACTTTAGTACAAAGGATTACTGATGATATTACAATTCAATATATATATATATATATATATATATAATGACACTAATCCATAACTAAAGAATTCCATGATAGAAAAAATGTCAAAATCCTACGAAAATAGAAAAAGTAAACTCACAATTTTGTATTTTTACTCTGGAACTAGTTGAAACTGCGTATATGCACGTGTACGTAAAAATAAAATAAAATTTATTAGAGCCTCATTTGGGGAAATTAAAAAAATGTATAAAGAACAAAAAGGATGAGAATGAGAAAAAAGAAAGACAAACAAAAGGAAAATGTATGATAGGATAAAAAAAATTAGGATGTGAAAAAGTGAAACTGTAGATAAGGAAAAAAAAAAAAGAGAGGAAAAGGGAGGGAAAGTTTTTTTTTTTTTTTTTTTTTTTAAGAAAAAAAAGTAGAAAAGAAAGACGCAAAAAGCAAAAACAAAAAAAAAGGGTGGGAATTATAAAAACAAAAAATTTCCGAAACAAGGATAACGAAATGCCCAAAAAAAAAAAAAAGAAAAAAAAAACCATTCCTCCTTAATAGGAAGGTATGGATAAGTTAAAATATAATTTCATGAAGTATTATGACGTGTTTTCTTTTGCAGGATTATCAGTTTCCCTAATAATAATAATAATAATAATAATAATAATGCTAATTAATCTTTAATCAAGTATGATTAATGATAGTAAGGAAAAACGCGCTCTAAGGCCATTTGAGCCTTTTTCTTTTCATTTTGCATTCCGTCTCTAAGTTTGGACCCACTAACAAGCTAGGAAACAAACATCAGTAGATACTTTCTATAAGAGCGCTGCTACTCAACATTATTTTCTTAGTAATGCACTAACACATGTCACAATAGAATAAAACCGCCATACAAAAGAATAAAATTATTAGATTTCAGGCTGCTATGTAACAGTTTCGATTCACTCACACATATTTGGTGATTGCATCACCAATAATTATGAAGGCATAAATAACATTTTTCTTCCTAGAAGGTACTAATCTGTAGACATTTATTTAGCAAGGTCAAACGAATCCAGAATGCAAATACTTGCTACACTGCGCATGTTGTTAACCGCTAATTGCTGTTTCAACCGTAGGAGAATACCAACGTGCACATATGAGTAATCTACCAGGATACAGCCATAGAGGTAGAGACAGATGAACTGCATAGAATACTAACTTCAAAACGTAATATGATACATGTTTTCCAAGGTATTGATTCACTTCAAAACGTTATATCATACATTTTTTCCAAGGTATTAAGTCGGATATACAACAGACAAATCATTATCAAAACGATTTCGTTGTGTGCAAATGAACAAGTTAATACAGTTTGTTGATAAGAAATGTAGGTGGCTTAAGGATTATTGCTTCGCATAATAAGAGAATGACGGAGCTAATTATCCGCTTACTTGTACAGGGAAGGACCGAGCCGCTTGCTAAGGCGTGTCAGATAGGGATTAAGAGGAAGAGCTGGGCCTTGTGGCACTTGATGAATATAGGAAACTCGCAGACTCTCTTGAACTTGGACTTCTGAGGTGATCGATGTATTCCGTTAAGGCCTGGAACCTTAACTGGTCAGCATAAACGCTTGGATCCATAACCAACTCATGGACGAGAGTCCGTCCTTCAAGCATGCTCACAACTGCAGACATGGTAGGTCGAAGTGCTGGCGATGGATTAGTGCATTGCAGAGCTACTTTGATCATTCTGGCAGCCTCTTCCGTATTGAAGTCGGATCCCAACCTTGGATCTACCAGCCTCATTAACTTTCCCTTTTGTTGTGAAACTAGAGCCTGCAATAAGCATGGAGATGTAAGTGAATGTAGGGGAAAAGAATCAACAAGTTAAATAAAATACAAATCTTTTGGCATGTCTAAAGACAAATATGATGAGAGTTTTTTATCTTTACCCAATCTAGGAGGCAAACATAATCCTCATCTGGGCCAAATTTTGTGTTACTTATGCCGGCCACAAGTTCCAATGCAACAATTCCAAAGCTGTAAACATCTGCTTTAAATGTTAAATAACCCCATAATGCATACTCTGGCGCCATGTATCCTCTGCAAAATAATGACTAATATTATAACTTCTAGCTTAATCTACCGGTTTCCTTTTTTTTTTCTTTTTTTTTTTCATGAAAGAAACAGAGAACTTTATTAATCTGAAAAAGGAACAAGGAAAGCAGAGGAAGAGTTTTCCTCTAACAGACCCAATCCAAAATTACAAAAAACAGAATCAAAACTGGATCAAAAAGGAAAAAGAGTGCAATTCCTAACAAAATCTGAAAATAACAGCTGGCCAAACTCTTAATCCCAATATACCCACAACAAATGCTAAATAACATTAATCTCATCCATATTTTGCAATTGCCTTATACAGCTAAAGGAGTGGAACAAGAAAATTCCACTTCAACAAACCTGCATGATGGATATAATATTTTGTATTGATATAATATCCTGAAGGGCAGAATTTAGACATGTGTACTCATTATAGCTCCTTAAAGGGTCCAATTGTTGTCAAGCATGGCGAGTAGTTTGCATCGATGAAGAGAATCTTTGATATAGAAGTTTTAGATGTTACGTGAGTATGGGGAAACTCTGGATAAACTTTATGCTTGAGCAATCAAAATATCTCTAAATTAAATTCCTCGAATCTGTGATTATCCTGCCATCTACTTTATAACGATAAGTTAAGCTGATTTCAATGAAGTTAGTAGCCAAAATGAACGAAATAAAAATAAAGTGGCTCACATGGTTCCAGCAACTCTGGTGGTAATATGGGTGTTCTCCTCTTCATCCAGTTTAGCCAGACCAAAGTCCGAAATTTTGGGGTTAAGGTCCCTGTCAAGCAGTATATTCGTCGCTTTAATATCCCTATGAACAATTTTCAGTGGTGATTCCTCATGAAGGAAAGCGAGGCCTCTAGCAACTCCGACACAAATTTTCTGCCTTGTTGGCCAGTCTAATTTAAGCTGACCATCTTTTGGACCTTTTTATCAACAAAGACAACCAAATCAATGAAATTAATCAAACTAGCACTTTAGATTCGCCAGTGGAGTTTAACTTGTTAAGCTCACCAAATAAAGAGAGTGCAAGATTATTATTCTCCATGTACTCATATACCAACAACAATTGCTTTCCTTCAATACAACAGCCGTGTAATTTAACAAGATTTGGGTGTTGCAAGGCAGAAATCATGCCAATTTCATTCACAAATTCCCGATTGCCTTGCTTTGATCTTGAAGAAAGTTGTTTGACTGCAATAATAGTACCATCTAATAACACACCCTGTGATGAAAATGGCAGTCTTTTCAGGTTTATATGTAAATGTTGTGAACAAACGTATGATTCGATAAAAAGGGGGAAAATGTTGTAAATACCTTGTACACAGATCCAAATCCACCTTCACCGAGCTTATTTGCAGCATCAAAGTTGTTAGTGGCAGCTTTAATTTGCCTGAACGTAAAGAAACCAGTTTGCAGGTCTAGTCCTTTAAGAACTGTCAAAGTAATAAGTTTATAACATTTGTCAGGCTGTTGTTTACAAAGAGTTTGTCAGTAGAGACCACATCAACAATACTAGAAAGAAATTGTTACAGCAGAAGTTGGGAATCTAAATTACAGCAAAATTTTGAAAGTACAAGCTTACCTTGTTCCCTTGATGGCCTACCTCCAAGATATCCTTTCCACCAGAGAACGCCCAAGATCATGAAAATAAGGCATAATGCAGAAAGAACTCCAGCCACAATGATTTTCTTGGTTTTATTTTCATCTGGAGGTTTGAAATCTACAAAATATAGGAAAAGAATGAATATATGGGATGGTGATGAAACTAAACTAGCAATATTGCATTTTTGTTTTAGTGAACATAAGTTACTTGCAAGACTATTATTTTGAAGATAAAAGAATAGGCCCAAAAGAAGAAACTGTGAACAGTTGTTAGTTTGTTTTTTAAATTAATGTGAGGCAAAGGATAGAGAACCAATAACATAATCGATTTGATTTTTGCAGTTGATTTTTTAACGAAAAACAAGGAACATAAGTTACTTACCAGCTTCCATTGAGATAGCTGATATAAGAGAACCGTACATTCCTCTCTTTGGAGCATTTGTTGTCCCTTTTCCAGTCCATTGGAAGCGGATCTCTAATGTCTTATTATTCACGCATGCTTTAAATAGTTTAATCACTTCCTTATCGACTCCATTTGCTTCCTCTTCGATATTAAAATCCTCCAACACCCTCTCTCCCTACAATTTGAAATAACACTTAATTAGAATGCGGGAAAAAAACAACAACAAAAAGAGACACTAACAATCATATATGAAATTGTGAAGCAACAAAAACCTTAAAAAACATGTGAAATGACATAAACTATATTACGGCACGAAGCAAATGGTAGTGAGAGGGATGGAGGAATTAGCTTAATAAGAGATGTGCTTAAGAGCATGACAATGGCTACCTGGATATAAACATCAAACATCCGCCTTCCAACACTGTAATAAGATCTGTTGTCCCTATATAGTATCTCTGAAAAGTGAAGTTTCACAGTGTAATTGCCATTGGCTAAGCAACGAGCATAATATGCTAGTGAAAGAGGAGAGAGACGTGCAGTTGTGTAGAGCTCAGAATTGTTCATCCTGAGTACAGACACATTATTTGCTATATAGTCCTTTGTGCTACTCCAAATGTCCCAGAAGTCACCGGTGCTGCTAAATCCCCAAGTCGCTGTGTTATGGACGAACTTTGCTGCGCCCCCAGGGTCTTCATCTCCTTCATACTTGATGTTTCCGATGGTGATTTGTTTTCCGCCACAATTAATATGCAGTGAATATTGGTCTAGACCAAGACAACAACATAAATGGGACTTAAAATAATTTTTTGTTTGCTATATCTATCTTAGTTATTGGGGAAGCAAAAAAACAAATAGTGGGATTTGATTACCTTTTGGACATGGACTAAGGCACGGGCTGAGTAACCTATATTAGTACGGTGTAAGGAAGAAATCATTAGACTATATTAAATTTATCATCGAAAGGAATGCACTTCTCATTTTAGTTATAAGTTCGAAGCTTACGGGTCACTGTGTTGAGGAAAGCTCCGGAACAGATTGCTGATGAAACGAAATGCAGTTACGTTCGCGATTTATAGAATGGGGGAGAAAACAAAGGTAAAAAATAAAAGAATGAAGACAGAGTAACTCTTACTAGGTTTCTCGACAAGCTGGTGGTACAGAAGCCTCAGAAAAATTATTGTAAGAAAGATCCATAACACTGTACACAAACATGAAATTTTTGACTAGCCAATTCTAAGAAAAGAGAAATTGGACGTAATAATTTCATGTACTTTAACACACCCTATTTGACTTATTCACAAATATAGTTGAAGAGAAAAATATCCAATGTTTCTACATAGATGAGATATCTAACCGAATGCCAATATGCTCGATACATGCCTTCTTTTTAGGTATAAAATGTAGATATATAGCTTATATGTCCAACCCTTCAAATCATTCTAGTCATACCTCTCATGCAATTAGATTTGCTCTATTAACCTTTTACCAAGTTCCCATTTAACCCTACAACATTTGAATTTGTCAAAGCCTCAAAAGCACCAATGCATAACAACAAGATGGACTGTATGTGTGTTTATGTGTGCTCACACATAAGAGACAATGTGATTCCAATGATCAAAGTTGATGAGAAGTAAAAGGAAACACAAAATAATAATAATTATTATTAAATAAAAAATTAAAAAATTGAAGTTCATGTTACATATGAGGAGGAAAACATACTAGCGATTATCTCTGAGATTGACCCAGTTTGGAATAAGCCCAGTTAGTAGGTTACTTGTCAGATATCTGTAAGGGGGAATATAATAAAATGAGAAGATGTCAAAGTTTGTTTTCGTGTGTGTGTGTGTGTGTTTGTGTGTTCATTCTCTCATATTGGTGACTTTTACTTTCTTAATATACCAATATTATTTATTTATTTATTTTTTGATATCCAGAAGTCCCCCGAACTCACTTTTTAAGCCATAGTTTGAAAATGTAGCCTTCCGCTAAACCCTACAATCTTTGGAAGGCACGAAACTATTGACCTTTTTCATGTAGGTGCCTATTAGGTGGTTCGAACAACCAAACCTTATGGTAGCAAACCAAAGGCCTAGCCATTCCAATCAACACCCCATGGGTAACACACCAATATTATTAAAATGCATATTATATTCAAAACCCTTCCAACAATGTTATTTTACCCTATATCATCCTCGTCCATAGTAATTAGGACCTAGGAGAGGTGGGATCACGAGGAAGCGAGATTCTGTGGGTGCTAAGTTTGTTCTGATTCTGTCAGAGCATGCATTATCCACAAGTGAGCTTCCATATTAACTTCAAAGGAAAACTTAACACCATTCGTATAATTTACTATATGATACTTCCACGCTACACGTAGATGCATGGAAAAGGTTCCTGTTCCTCGTATTAAGCAATCGTTCTAAGAAAAGGAGTCTACATTACTTACAATGTGCTTAGTCCCATTAAATTTTCAAGATTTGGAATGTCTCCTTCCAATCTGTTAAAGCTAAGATCTCTGCAAAATAAAAGTTCAGATGGCATGGCATAAACAATAGAGATTTCTAAGATACATGGAATCGTAAAACATATGCTTCAGCAATAATACAGATATTACACTAAAAAAATACAGATTTATTACAATTAAGACACAAGGAAGTAAGAATCTACATTATGAATCAGCTAATAAAAAATTTAGTACTTAGTTGCTGGTACTATGTATATGTTTGAAGTACTATTTTGCATACATGTTTCAAACTATCGAAAATTTATTACTTACATGAGGGCTTATTACTACAGAACAATCTCAGTTCAGCATTTTATGGTGCTGCTAACTAGAAGTTAAAGAACCAAATCAGGCACGAACTCTACTAGAAGTGTCAGTCAATAAAATTAAAAACTAATACGAATCATGTGTGGATGTGTGCACAAGGCCGCGGACACCTATGTATATATGTTGATTCATCTTTTTCTCAACTAATAAGAGCTGCACGGACTGAAAATTCGAGAGAAAGAAGAAAGAAACATTACAAAGTTGTGAGACTAGTCAAGGTGGATAAATATTCAGGAATTCTTCCTCTTATATTACAGCTTCTCAACATCCTGCAATTTCAAGAAATCCTGTAAGCACAACATTCCAATCAAGTTGTCAATTGTCCTAATTACAACGCATACTAGAACATAAAGATGGCTCACAATTTTTTAACATTAGTCATGTTTCTCAAGTCTGTAAATTCTGAGCTCTCACCATGTAAGTCACTAATCCTTCTGCAAAGAGTCGCATCATGATAGTTGTGAGGAACTGAAGTATCTCCACCAATGAAACTTCTTATCATAGTTGTTGGGTATTTTCATATTGGCATTATTTTGCAAATTGAAAGATTTTGGGTTTGATATGGAGATTGATTTGCAGCATTGAAATGATTTAGAGATTGATTTACTGCAGAAATCCTTTTTGGAAAGTTTAAGATTTGATTGGTTTTTTATTTTTACCATTATTTTGGGCATGATTTGATGATGGTATGATTGCAGAATTGATTGGTAGCTGTTAAAACATTTTAGAAAGTTTAGTTTATATGGAAACTGTTTGGAATCAATCAAATTGCTTTGATTTGGTAGAAGATAATTTTCGGATATTTTTGGCAAGTTGAAATTGATGAAATGATAGACTTATGGATGAGTTTCTACTGGGTTGTATGAATCACTCATGTTTCTGAGGAACACGTCCACGTTCGCCTTCTTTTATATGGGAAGGTTTTAAGAATCAGCGTGGTTGACTTTCCGTCAGATTTTTCAACTCTGTTGCAGTAATTGTTGCGAGTTGAAATTGATGAAATGATTGACTTATGGATGAGTTTCTGATGGGTTGTATGAATCACTCATGTTTCTGAGGAACATGTCCAGGTTCGCCTTCTTCTATATGGGAAGATTTCAAGAATAAGCATGGTTGACTTTCCATCAGATTTTTCAACTCTGTTGCAGTAATTGTTGTAACATAATCTGCAACAGAATGTGCACAGTGGACTGCATTAGAGTTTTTTACAGCTAGTTTTTTTTTTCAGCTATTTAATTAGAGCCTCACAACAATCTCAGTGGACCTTTGGAGTCTCAAAATTACAGAGAGTTAATTCATTTTCTGAGTCTTTGTTTTTCACGTTCTTAGGGAGAAGACGATTTAAAGTGTTGAAGGGAGTTCAACCAACATTCTTTGGGAGAAGAATTTGAAGCTTTCGGGAGAGAACACACTGCCAGCCGAAGGGAGTTTGTCGTGCTGCTTTTTTAAGTCGAGTGGTGCTCGTTGAACAAGTCTATTGGGTAGTCACAAGTTCATAGGCATCATACTTAGAGAGGGAGTTTCGGGTTGATTAAGTCCATTGAGTTGTAACATTGTTTACTTCGTGGATTGTTTATCATCTGGGCGTGGCCCTATAGAGTAGGTGGTTACCAAACCGCGATACCAACTTTCCTATGTCTTTTTACTGTTTAATGTGTTTCTTATATTTGTTGCAACAAATTTAACAACAAACTTAGTAAATACACTCCAACCGGTACCAACAGAATATTGAGATCCAAATGACATCAATCACCAAATAACTAAGAAGTTACTAGGTAAAACTCACATTTCTGTTAAATTACTCAGTACAGAAAGACCGGAGGGAATTGGCCCTTCGAAACCACTTGATTGCATCTCTCTGTTAGCAACACAATTTAAATGTACAAGGGTCCACACACTATTTAGATTTAGAAACCTGGAAAGAAACACTTTAGGATGAAGAGCTCTTACAAATTCTCAAGTTGTTTCCAACTCTGGAAAAAGTCTGGTATTTTTCCAGTAAAGTTGTTGCTGCTAATCCTACTGCAAATGACCCCCCCAAAAAAAAAAAAAAGATTCAGAGACGTGGATCCCAGGACTTTCTAGGCAGAATCTCGAACTAATCTAAGGTATTAAAGAACACTTACAGAGTTCGTAGTTTGGTCAGTTTGGTGAGAGACACAGGCCACTCTCCCGTGAGATTATTAGCACTAAGAAAGCTGCATTTATCCAGGGCAAGACAGTCTTTAACAATTTGTTAAGCTAAAATTTAGAACAAGAAAACAAAAGATCAATTCATACAAGTACAAAGATGAAAAGAAAAGGGAATAGAAAGCTAAAACTGACACAGTTTCCAAGTTGACCAATTTCCCAATTTCAGGTGGAATTGTTCCAGAAAACAAGTTACTCTCCAGACCCCTGAAAGGCATAGTTCTCTTAAGGTTACACTTGGGAAAACCAAATGGACGTTCATATATGATTATAAGCAAATATAAGTGGACTGAAAAGATAGGATTCTGAGCATACAGATCTTTGAGAGTAGTTATATTTCCCAAAAATCCGGGTATTGGTCCTGATAAATTGTTGACACTGACGACCCTGCAGTAGATCCTTGACATTAGTACAATTACTAGAGTCATTTATAGATAAACTTGAACATGAAGCGCATAGAGAATTTTACAGGAATTCCAACTTTGTAGAAGCCCATTCACGAGGTATCGAACCACTGAGGTAGTTCTGGCCCAAATTACTACACACAAGAGGAAAAAATATAAGTACTAGTATAAACAAACTACATTAAATTTGAGGTAGCAAACAACAGAAACAAATAATTCCGTACAGTTTCTTAAGGTAAGGTAGTTTTGCCACTGATGGTGGAAGCACGCCATCAAGATCCTGCCCTGAAAAATCTCTGCATGATAAGGATAAGAAAACGTGCATGTCAAAATATTGAACTAATGCTCTGAGACAAGAGTCGTGAACAAAGAAATGCTAGAAAAACCAAAAGAGAGTTGAAAATCAGAAGCAAAAACTAGGAGGGGAAGAAAAAAGGATCATTGAAATAAAGCAAAGTAGACCTAACTAACAATAACTCTCAGACATGCCAACTTGTTTCAGTCAGACATCAACATCAGGGTCATAATCTTCTTGTTTTACATGCCACGTTACAACATCATAAGTGAAATCATGGCCACTTATTATTTCCTTTTGATACGGTGTGGGGCCTATGGCTCCCACTTTATTTACAAGAAATGAAACCACCAAGATTCGAACCATGGTGGGTACACGCACACACCCACACCCACACACTTTCTTTTCTTTTTAAGTGGGGTGCGCTAGGCCTGTGCAGTAGTGCAATGCATGGGCAAGGCTCAAGAGCCCCTGTAGCAAGCTACTTTGGTAGGCCCCTCCTAAAAAATAAGATTAATATCATGTGGGCTAATAGCGCACTATTAGATATTAAACTGATGAGAACAGATACTACACTTAATTCTTACTTAATTTGATACATCACAATTACCATAAGAGCACTACAATAAGACGAAGTTACCAACTGTGAAACACAAAAAGAGTAAGAAAAAGAGAGAATTACATGCTCTGGATATGGCATACATTGGGAGAGATGGAACAATTGCAGATGATAGTATTGAAGTATTGATCTGTATGTGGGCTATTAACAGTTGTTTTATTACTGCATGGATCACTGAAATTCCAGTCTTTTTTATTCAGCTGAGCAGCTATTTCTTCAATGGCTTGCACTGCATGTACACATCAAAACTCGTCATTTCTCATTTATTCTTGCACTATTTCCACTACTAATTGGAGATTTCTTTAAAGACTACGTTCTTTTACTAATTGAAGCAGTACAATGTCCAACTAATAATCGACGATTACAAAGTTTCTACATGGTAGGCAAATATGGAAAAACGGCAGGGGAATTTTTTTGGTTTCAAAACCATTTTCCTATAAATAAGTAAGAAATTTTATTAACGCAAAAAACTATATTTACGTCAAAGAAAAAATAATTACTATTATGTTTAGGAAAAAAAAAACTTCTTTTATTATTATTATTTCTACGTAATACAGCCAGAGAGTAATTGAAATCAATCTAATCCCATTTGATATTAATCTAATTTCATTTTCCAAATGCATAAACAGTCAATAAACCCACAGAGAAAATAGGCAAAGATTTACACACATATTATCCGTTTCTACATGCAAAATTAGTAGGCCCACATTGTAAATCAGTTCATTAATGTTTATAAGAACTAATTAGACAGCTGACCTAAACTAAACCCAATCTTCTTCCATTGAATAAAAAAAAAAAAAAACGTGAAAGAAAATCAAAACACAATCTGGGTCTTCACCCATCTTCATCAAGTAGTCAATTTAACTACCAATCGCTCAACTAAATAAAGAAAGGGGGCGAAAAAAAAAGAGCCCATTGATTGATTAATTACCTTCGTAATCGGGAAGAGTTGTGGTTTGAGCTCTCGATGCGGTGGGTCCCAGTTCCTTACAGAAAAGGAGTGAGATTAGTACAATTACATGGCTAATTTTGAGTTTTACTGTATAAAAAAAAAAAAAAAAAACGTGAAAGAAAATCAAAACACAATCTGGGTCTTCACCCATCTTCATCAAGTAGTCAATTTAACTACCAATCGCTCAACTAAATAAAGAAAGGGGGCGAAAAAAAAAGAGCCCATTGATTGATTAATTACCTTCGTAATCGGGAAGAGTTGTGGTTTGAGCTCTCGATGCGGTGGGTCCCAGTTCCTTACAGAAAAGGAGTGAGATTAGTACAATTACATGGCTAATTTTGAGGAAGGACTTCGTCTTAGCTTCAATGGTACCAGAGCTTTCTGCTGAAGACATTTTTCTTTTGTTTTTTTGGCTGAAAATTGTGAAGTACTGGGAAAGAAAGAAGAAAACCCAGCTCAGTTTTTGCATTATATTATTGAACAAAAAAGAAAAATGACGTTGAAATCTTTAGTCAAAATTACGAACATTAATGAACGACCATGTTTTGTCTTCTTTACCTCCTGCTTGCCTCGTTGACTCCTTGTCGTAATGTGGGCAGCGCCAACCCGCCAAATCGGTTGCTCTCAGTTTCAAGCGATAGAATTTTTTAAAGAAACAGTTACATTAAAATATTAATATTTTTGCATAAATAGATTTGGACTTTGTCGATAGGACTTTTCTACTAACACGATCAGTATTTGATTATTGAAACCGTTCTAAATTATTTTATTAAATTGTAAAAGTACGTAGAACAACTTTTAACATAGATTTAACTTTTAATATATATCCTTATATATTCATTTTTTTTATCTTACCTGATAAACTCTTTATAGATTGACATGTTTCCAAGCGAAAAAAAGAAGAAGAAAGAATCGTATTTCCAACAAAAAGAGACATATTAAATATCAAGTGGGGCAGGTCTGAACCCACTTTTGAAATTTACCGAATTCAGTAACATATTCTTAAAAACTTAAAAAACAAAAACAAAATCCAATAATAAACGCCCATTGACATTTCAACCCCTTATTCTATTGAGACTAATCCGAAGGAGAATATAGGATCTGTTAAATTTATGCGTGTTTTTTAATTTAAAATTTTAAATTTTTTATAAGAATAAAATATTATAATAAAATTAAAATTATAAATTTAAATAAAAAAAATAAATGAGTTAACTTTCTTAATCAATATATTATCATAAGAAAATATATTTTGAGCGTTTGATACACAATAATTTTAAAATAAAAATAAAAATTTATAATATTATCATATTTAGTATAAAAATTATAATTTTTAAATTCTTAAAAAAGTGATTAATATAAAATTTAGAGATAATTTAAATACCATTCAAATGCAGTGTTATTTAAATTTTAGGAATCTTTAAAGATATGTTTGGTTGGAAAATTTAAATCATGTAATTCGAATTATTTTTTATTTATATGAATTTTTTATGAGAGAAAATACTATAACAAATTATGAATCATGATTCAAATCAGGGAACGAATCCCTCTACCAAACAGAGCCTAAATAATCTTACCTACGCACCCAGTGCAGCTTACCACCGCTGAGCATCTCCTCCTCCCTGTCGTAGCTGCCGAGCACCTCCATCACAGCCACTGTCCAAGCTCGCCGCCGGAGTTTCCCCATCACCGCCCATCACAACTACTCTTCTCCGTTGATAGATAGTTTTTCCCCTTCTTCCTCTCACGCTTGCACCTCAAAGCCGCCGTCGCCGCCCCAGTCGCTCCGCCGCCGCCCACGGAGGAGCGCGTCGAGGAATCGTCCGAGAACGACGAGCAGGAGAGAGCTTCCGAGGAGCAAGTGAGCCGCGATCCCGACGACGTCGAAGTGCTCCGCTCGCTCATGGAGGCGAAGATCAAGGCGAACAAGCTTGATGAGGCGGTCCAGGTCCTGGACCGGCTGATTGAGCTCGAACCGGAGGACTTCGAATGGCCGCTGCTCAAAGCCAACATCCATAGCCACAAGTCAGAATTACTCGGATGCTCTGCTGAGGAAGAGTCGAGGAGGCGATGAAGAGGTGCGAGAAGCAGAGGAACAAGTCGGAAGTTAGGGATTTCAAGCTCCTGATTGCGCAAATTAAGGTTATGGAGTCGAATTACTAGGACGCTCTGCTGAGGAAGAAGAACGAGGCCGAGAAACAGTTCGACAAGTTCCGGCGACTCGTTCCGAAGAACCATCCGTACAAAGAGATTTCGACGACAACATGTTCGCCACGAAGCTTTTCGCACAGCATGTCGATAGGGAGAAGAATGGCGTTTGAATTTTCTGGTTCTCCATTGAGGTTGACCTTATTTTTTGTTTCCTTAATTCTTACTTTCTGTGTTTTTCGTTGAATTTGGCATTTTGGTATCAAGTATCTATCAACAATTCGAATAGAAGATGGAAAGGGGAAAGATAGATAGTTTTTTTTTTTTTTTTCGTTTGTTATATTTTTTGAATCTAATTTTGTCAAAATTATAATCACTTAATTAAATAAATAGTTTAAAATTATTTAAAATATTTAATTTTATAAGAAAAATTACATTATATTATTGTATATAACTACACACTGTAAAATAACATTTTTGAAAATTTGATAAAAGATTCTTACGCATAACCAAACATGATAATGTAGATTTTTAAGTAATTATATTACTCACAATTACTTTCTCAAGTATTTAATTTCTATTGATTATTGCATATCAAACACCCTTTTAAAAGCATTGTTGATAATGAGGTTAACAAAATTCCTCTTAATTTTTTACAACTCTCTTAGACTTCATTCGTTTTGTGGATTTAAGTTTTCAATTCGAATTGAGATGTAAATTTTTTTGAGAGTTTTTAACTATGATAAAAAAAGTTAAATTTAACATTTTCTAACAATTTTTAATTTTAAAAACTTAAAATTAAAAACTTAAATTGATAAAATAAATGTCTTGAAAACACACAATACTTATTTTGAATTTTTGTTCAAATTTTTTGTTTAAAAATTATGAATTAAATTTTAATTTTAATTTTTTATGCATTTTAAAAGTACTAAATGTGCTTATCATATGTTCCAAGATTTTTCTACCCCACCTACTTTTGTACTACCTTTAAAGATGATAATATTTGCCGAGCCCCATTCCTGAGAAGACCTGCCCCTATAAAGGGTGGGGATGGACAGGCGCGGAGCCAATTTACTACCGGTTGGGACACGTGTCCACCCTGAAGTATGAAAATCACGTGACATCTGACATGTACACTTCTCTTTTGAGACGCACTTGTGGTTTTGAAGTAGTATCTAACTGGCTCTTTCGTTTCGTTGATTCGAGTTTAAAATTTGAGTTGACATGTAATTTTATATAAGAATTTTTTATTGTAATAAAAAAGTTAAATGTGATTATTTTTCAGAATTTTTTACTGTAATAAAACTCGAATTGTAAACTCAAATCGGTGAAGTGAACGGAGCCTTTATTTTATAGGGACAAGAATTTTCCCTAAATTGTAACAGGATCGAGAGAGGAGAAGCACTCATTATCCTCTGATAATTCATAATAATATATATTTTTTAATAAGTATTTAGGATTGATTCTATAAATAGTTTCTAAATTTTATTCTCAATCTTATTTTGATTTTTAACTTTTAAAACTTTTAATAGTTGGTCTTTGAATTTTTTTTTCTGTTTTAGTAATTTAATTAATTAAGTATTAAATATTTAAAAAAATTTGTGTAAATTAAATATTGAAATTGAAAACAGTTATAATTTAAGGACTACATGTGAAAATTAATATTTGTGATATTAACTCAAATATATATAATATTATTTTAAATATAATTAGTCTTTTTATGGCTTTATTATTAATATTGGTCTCGTAAAATTCGTTTTATTTTGTGCAACATTTGATTTACTTTAAGTTTATATTAAATTTCTACTTTATTTTTTTAAATTACTATAATTTAAAAACGCACAATTATATTAAATGAAGAATGAGGTGGGTAGGAGACAAACCCTAGGAGGGAAATTCCTATCCCACCTCTCCTCAAGTGGGAACAAGGATGAGGATACAGATGATTCTGGGGAGCAAGGCAGAGGTGAGAAACATTTTCCACCTACATCTAGCTCTGTTGCGTTCCTATAAAATATTCTCTTTACCACCCCCCCCCACCCCCCCACCCCTCCCACGACGAAAACCCCTCTCTCTCTCTCTCTCTCTCTTCGAATGGATGACATGATAAATTTAAAATTTATTTGAGCATTTTTTGAATTTATTTCATGATCAAATTTGATCCCAGATTTATTAAATTTAGTCATGAGGTGAATTTAAAATTTTCCAAATAAATTTTTGATTTATCAAATTTGGTTATATGGTAAATATGATACTGCCGTTATCTAACTCAACAAAAGTTCCTGCTATTTATTTCTATTTTTTCCAAAAAAAAAAGAGAGTTTTCTGGTAGTCTTTCTTATAAGTAGTTTTAATTTTTTACTGTTAAATATGATTAAAATTACACCTAATTAAAAAAATATGTAAAACAGATAAATTTTGATACAAATTTGATGGTTGAAAAATAAGAGACTACCAATAATTTATTTTACAGGGACTATCAGAGAAACTTAAAAAAAAAAAAAAAAACCATTCAACTTAATTTTTTTAAGGAACTTAGTTACATATTTGAAAAGTTAAACTGAAGGGTGTGCCAATGAAATATCATCATATCACCATACTACATAAAATTAAAATTTGTCAAATAAGATGGTCTGGATAACCTAGCTATTTTCAAATATTCAACTTCATCTTTAAAGGCTGGAAGAGCGATATTCGATAACTTTCTCTAGAAATCACACGTACGCAAGTTCTCTTCTTGTTGATCAAATTTTCTTCTATACTACATGAGATCCCCAAAAGCTTATAATTTGGTGGGTGTTGACCTGTTGGTTCATCTTTGTCTTTGTTATTGACAATATACAATTTCAAAATTACTTAATTCGCTGTACGTAGCCGTATACTTTAGAACACAATCAAAAAGCAATATAATTTTGTGCCAAATGAAGACCTAGTAATTTATTTATTTTTTGCTACTTATAAAGAGATTTAGTAGTACACTTTATGTTTTCTAGCTCCTTCGACTATAGCAAGTAATCTCGGGGACCACAGAGTATATAGAAAGAGTCTGAACTAGTCTCTCACTGACTATCCAATTAGTTTTCACTCTTCTCCATCCTGTGGGGCCCACGGAGGCTCATATAATTTCCTACAAAGTGCAGGACAGCAATGCGTAGGTGCAAAGTATCAAACTTTAGGAGGATGGGCAGAGGAGAAAAGACCTGGTATTAATATCTAATATTCTATTATTCCCAATCCAAGTGCAGTTTGCACCAAATTAGAAAAATGGTCTACCCAAAATAAAAGACCAGTGAAGAAAAACATAAACAATTGAGGAGTTTCTCTGGTAGGTCAGTTTTATTGATAGTGTTAATTTTTAACTGTTAAATCAGG
Organism: Morus notabilis; assembly: GCF_000414095.1. Classification (NCBI taxonomy): domain Eukaryota; kingdom Viridiplantae; phylum Streptophyta; class Magnoliopsida; order Rosales; family Moraceae; genus Morus; species Morus notabilis. The sequence goes on from NW_010357667.1 coordinate 139,082, forward strand.
TCAAAATTATATTAAATTAAAAAAATATGCAGAACAAATTGATATATATCTAACGACTAAAAATGGAGATCTATCGATGGTTTATTTTTTCTGATTCTATAAGAGAAGCTTCCAAACAATTGTGAAACATGTTTATATGGTCAACGAGTACTTTAAGGATTAGCATTCACATTGTTCACTACAAGCCCGTTTAATTCGCTGATTTAAATTTTTAATTCGAGTTAAGATGTGACTTTATGTGAGAGCTTTTTACTGTAGCAAAAAAGTTAGATGTGACTGTTTCTAAGAGCTGTTTACTTAAGAAAACTTGAATTCTAAACTCAAATCGGTAAAATAAACGAGACATGCTTTTATTTTGTAATTTGATCACAAGTAGCACCCACTGAACTAGTCCCAATGCACATTGACATGCATCCCAACTCCTCGCGCATGGTTTTATTGAATTTTTATGTACTAGGATCAAGGATGCAACTCTCAGACCAACTTTTTTCCTTTGTTTTTAAAGATCCCATTTCACTTGTCACGTAAATTAGCATTTAAAGTTGGTATGAAAATGGAGAACGTTAATTATATTCTAAGAGGTGATTCCACAAATTATAATCAAAGATTAATTAGTCAAACTGTGAGAGTAAGAGATAGTGATTTTGGAAGCGAGGATTAGTCAAACGGGGAATCTAATTTAGGACAAAAAACGCGTAATATATGCATGTTCAATAGCTATCTGCTTAAAACTATATAATATATATATTTTTTTTTTCTTTTGTAATGTGACCACAAAGTTAGGACCCAGCCAATCTGGTCCTTCATATATATGCATTATAAAAGAGACTAGATCAGTCAACAAAACATTTTTTTTTTTTTTGGGCTAAAGAGTCAACAAAGGGAATTATTCACGGGATGATAGATCTCTCCAATGATTGACCTTATTTTCCAATCTCCAGATCAGAATTTCTATGTGTATGACTGTATTCATTGAATGGTTCACGGGGGTTGTTATGTACCTATTGGAGTGAACAATTTCTTTTCATTTTTTTTTTCCTTGCATTAGTGCATAATCAAACCCGTATCCTTTCAAATCCAAACCTCACCCCACTTTACCGCATGCCATTTGATCTAACGGTCATTTGGCAAAAGTGGCGATTTTTAATGTTTATCAACGCTATATATATATATATATAT